>NC_061870.1:8110016-8364297 GCF_907164915.1 Impatiens glandulifera
GTATCTTAAGATTTTCGGTTGTAAATGCAACATTCACATAAATGGCAAAACCTACTTATCTTCTTTTGACGCAAAATCCGATGTTGGGATTATGTTAGGTTACTCAGCAGTTAGTAAAGCATATAGAGTGTATAACAATAGAACTTTAACCGTGGAGGAATCACTTCATGTTGTTTTCGATGAATCGGTTGAAAGAAACGCTGCATCATGCTTTGATCTACACAACAGATTGGAAAATAACAATATCCATTCTGATAGTGAAGATGAGATTCCAGTTTTTATACGGTTTGTCCATGACCAAATGGGTAATGATGAAATCCAGCCGGATCAAGCTGTCCCACGGCAGGAAGCTGACACTTCGGTTCAAACCGAGGAAATCGGTTGGTCTGACATTCCTGTTCAGCCTACCGATATGTCTATCCTTGATCAAGTAAACGGTGATTTGGTAGACATCCCTGAACCGAACCTCAAAAGGAACACAAATCATCCTCCTGAGCTAATTATAGGCGACCCTTCAGAACTCGTGCGAACTAGGCGACAAATCCTGGAGGAATACTTCAATTCCGCCTTTATATCCCAGATTGAGCCGAAAAGAGTGGATGAAGCACTGTCAGATCCGGATTGGATCTTGGGAATGCAAGAAGAGTTAAACCAGTTTGAGAGTAATAATGTCTGGTACCTAGTCCCTAGACCGAAAGATCAACCGGTCAAAGGAACAAGATGGGTATTTAGAAATAAACTCAATGAAGACGGTTTAGTCACGAGGAACAAAGCCAGATTAGTGGCACAAGGATACATACAGGAAGAAGGCATTGATTTTGATGAATCGTTTGCCCCTGTATCTAGGATTGAAGCTATTAGGATTTTTCTAGCCTTTGCTGCATTCAAAAACTTTAAATTTTCAAATGGATGTTAAAAGTGCATTTTTGAAAGGTGACCTACGTGAAGAAGTATATGTTGAACAACCACTCGGTTTCAAAAACGCTGAACTTCCCAACCATGTATACCGGTTAAACAAAACACTATACGGTTTAAAACAAGCTCCTAGAGCCTGGTATGACACATTAACCGCATTCTTGTTAAAACATGATTTCACCATCGGTTCGGTGGACAAAACGTTATTTAAATTTGAGAAAAAGGAACATATCCTACTTGTTCAAATATATGTAGATGATATCTTCTTCGGTTCAACCGATCCTAAGCTATGTGATAAATTCTCAACCCTGATGACTAACAAATTTGAAATGAGTATGATGGGAGAATTAAGTTTCTTCCTAGGTCTTCAAGTTAAACAACTCGAAAAAAGAAATTTCATAAGCCAACCCAAGTATACTAAGGAACTTCTAAAGAAATTTGGGGTGGACACGTGCTCCTCAGCCTCTACTCCAATTAGCTCATCGGTGAAACTGGACAAGGATGATGACGGTTAAGCAGTAGACCTGACAGCTTACCGAGGAATCATTGGTTCTCTCCTATACCTGACAGCAAGTAGACCGGATATACTATTTGCGGTCGGTGTGTGTGGAAGATTCCAGGCTAATCCAAAACAGTCACACTACACAGCCGCAAAGCGAATCTGGAAATATCTAAAGGGAACTCCTGACGTCGGTTTGTAGTATCCAAAGGACTCATCTTTTAACCTCACAAGTTACTCAGATGCAGACTATACAGGTTGCAAGGTTGATAGAAAAAGCACCAGCGGAACATTCCAATTCCTAGGTGATCGGCTTGTTTCATGGCACAACAAGAAACAGACATCAGTGTCCACATCAACCTGCAGAAGCTGAATACCTGACAGTCGGAAGTTGCTGTTCACAACTTCTTTGGATTCAACATCAATTGAAGGATTTCGGTATCATAGCCGAAGAGTCTCCAATTTTCTGTGATTATACAAGTGCCATAGCAATCACCTACAATCCAGTTCTACACTCTAGAACCAAGCACATTGACATAAGGCACCACTTCATTCGGGAACATGTCATGCTGAAGCATATTCGGCTGGAATACGTATCGATAGAACAACAAGTAGCTGACATCTTCACAAAGCCTCTGCAGGAAGCTAAGTTCTCTCAATTCAGACTCACACTTGGTTTAACCGATATTAGTCAGATTATTCCTAAAAATGCTTAAAAGGGAAATCGGTTCAAACAGACAAAACCGATACTTCCTCCTAATTGGTCGGATTCCAAATTCACCGAGGTATTTATGGAAGAATCGTTTTGTCTATCAGTTAGAGTAAACCGACCGGTTACTTAGTGCATGCACCAAATAACCGCATCGGGACGAATGACTGAAAATCAACCGGTTTGGAAGTAGTTTACTTCGGATTATTTGGCCTCCAAATTAAAGTGGAATAATTATCTGTGTTTAAACTTATCTGTTCTGAAAAACTACATTTTCAAAGTAAAACAGTCATATCTTAAAAGACGTGAAGATATGATATCTTTCACCGTCCAGGCCTATGACCCACATCCTAGGTTGCAGACATGCTTATTTTATGCAAAATACACTATCCTATGGTTAATAGACATCATTACCTGCGACACACTGGATAATAAGATCATCCCCCCACTAATATATAAGTTAGGCAAACCTTAAACAAAACAATCACAAGCTACAACTTATCCTCTTACTAAGACAAAATGTCTCAGTTTCCAAACATCCTTCAAGTGTATCGATTCAGCTCAAGGCACTAAGCATTATGAAGTCTTCAAGATGATTAAGTCACTTGAAGACACCGGTCTCAAACCCTTTCTAGATGACAAATATGTCATCTTCCCAGAAATAGTCCTGGAATTCTTCTACAATGCTAGGGTCTTCCGATGTAATCCTCACTTCGACACCCACATTCAGTCCAAGGTGGGAGGAACTGTGTTTGATTTCACAGAAAAGGATTTCGCTAGATGCTTCGACCTTCCGAAGCAAGGGCTCACCGATCTTAACGTTTCGGCTGAACTAAAGGCCGAAATCGCCTGAAGCTTTGCTCGGTCAAACCACCCGGTCAATGACCACAGTGCAAGGTCATCGCTGAGAGCTGAGTACCAGCTTCTCAACGATGTCATCGGTCGAGGCATCCTAGGAAAGGATGTAACTAATACCTATTGTGTTGCAATTTTTAACATGATGTCCGCCATAACCACGGGTACGCCAGTCAACTGGTCGAGGGTGTTGTTCGATGTCCTAATCTGGATGATCAGCATTCGCGCAATCGGCCTCGTTCCCCAGATAAGTTGTCTACTTCTGGAACTTGGGGTTCCACTCTTTCCGGGCAAAGGGTTGAACCAGGCCCAGGTCATCACCAAAAAAGTTACCGACTCATTCTATGAGCGGTTTGAGAAAGCCTGGAAGAGGAAGAACCGCCATATCAATTCCAACGGTCACATCAATGGACATTAAGTCACTTTTTCTTACAACCGGTCATTTTGCTGTAAGCACCGGTTGTATCAGTGTCCAAATCTATTATGATCATCTCGGCCTAGTCTATGCTATTTTTCGGTTTTAATTATTCACCTTCCGGTTTCCTATACTCTTCTTCATTAATGATAAGTAACTTTCAACTTCCAACTACATGAGTAATTACTATCCAACAAGCTTAATTACTTTTGAACTAGACTCCTTACCTCGAGCTCCGCAACCGGTCAAAAGTAACTCCTTCCCAAGGAGTTTTGGAAACATAAATATTCTCTTCATTAATAAGACAAAACTGAATTTCAACATTAAATGCTGATATTTCCCTCCAATTTCGGATCTATATAAGGAACCCCACCTTATCAACTCAACATATCTTCAAATCAAAATCTCTTGAACTCTCTCTCTCTTGGAAAACTTTGAAAACATGTCGAGCCGAACACTAAGGAACTTCCTGAGCATTGATTTCGACTCATGCCTTCAACATGATGATCTGGAAACAACGAAACTCATGTTTGAGTCACTAATCGACACCGGTCTTCGGGATTTTCTCGAAGAATCCGAACCCATACTCATTCCAGACGTAACCCAGTTTTTCAACAATACCTCTATGAGAGGGGATTTCATTGTTTCCTCGGTGAGAGGTCACTTTGTCTTTCTGGATGAGAGCGAATTTGCTAAAATGTTCAACCTGCCCACATAAGGGTTTTCTGACTTCCCAACCCGGGTGGGAAGCGCGGAAAACGAGTATTCAGTACTGTTCTCCGGAACCGAGGTGCCGGTAGAGAACTACGGGCTAAAAACCCACATTCGCCACCACATTCAGCTTCTCTACGATATTGTCAATCGATCCATCATTTGCCAAACTCCGAACCAACAGTACTCTAAGAGAGTGTTCGACATGATGACCTACATTGTCAGCAATACACCTATAAATTGGTCATCGGTCATCTTCCAAAACCTGAAGAAAATGGTCGAGACAAAGAAAGGTCTCGGTTATGCTCCTTACCTAAGCCGACTCTTTCTTAAGTACTGTCCATAATTTGGACCAGGTACACCGGCATCCCCATCGAATGTTCTCGATAAGGATGGGGTGGATGACAAGTTCTCTAGAATAGTCATTACATAAGTTGTATCTCTATCTCTTATGTACTCTAAACCGATCAATGTATCGGTTTCTATCATGTACCGTTTCCTTTTTATGATTATCTTATTTTTAAGCTTGATAACCGGGTCAAAATCTGCAGTATTAGAATATCCATCCACCTAACTAACCGGTTAATATCGATAAATTACTTCATGGGAAAATCCGTTCAAACTCGAAAACTGCATCATCGCGGTTAATAAATCGCTTCATGTAAATAACGGTTACAAGAAGAACCGCCGTTTCACCAGTTAGATAACCGAAATCAAAAGACCGCTCAAAGTCTTTGGAGGGAAAAACTCCCGCCCATCGTTTCCCACCCATCAGTTCCCGCTCATCAGTTCCCGCCCACGGTTTCCAGCCCAAAATCCTTGGAGGGAAAATTCCCGCTCAAACATGATGGGACGGTTCGCGACGGTTGGAATTCCAAATCGCAACTATAAATAGGGTCCTTAGTTATTTTATTTCATTCTCACGCGACTCGGTTTTCTCTCTCTAGCTTTTAGCTTCTTCAAACTCTCTCAAATCCTTATTCTCTTGATTTCTCGGTTCGATTATCTAAAATGGGTCGCGATTCGGTGCTGTTCAAACACATCTTCCAAGTCGATTTCGAGGAGATTAGGGCAAACGGTTTGGCTCAGGCAAAGCAAGTGATATCCCGGATCTCCGAGTCCGGTCTCGAACACTTTCTAGGCGGGCCATTCATATTATACCAGGATGCGGTCAAAGAATTTTTCCTAAATGCATTCTTGACCGAAGGGACAATCATCGGATCTGTATGCGGTCAGATCGAACTGACGGAGGAGTCGATCGCTAAAATACTACATCTACCATCCGAAGGGAGCAACTTCTCAGCGGCTTTAGATGAGGAGACCTTCGAGGCAGCTTGCTAAATTCTTTCGGAAACCGCGGTCCCTATCGTGGTATCCGGAAAGAAATCATCTTATCGACCGGAGTACCGACCGCTGTGTGATATTTTCACAAAATCGGTCCAAGCAAGAGGGAGAAACTATGACAGTCTCACCCGGGCAAAGATTGAGATGCTTGCCAGTTATGTCAACGGCATCAAAATAAACTGGGCTAAGGTAGTTTTCACTAACCTGTGTGAAATGGTGGATCCGACATCCACTCGTTCATGGAAAAATCATGGGAAAAATCGCCATCCCACTTGGAAAAATCATGCGTCATTTCAACATCAACACCGGACCTGGTGTTCTTCTCGCCTCAAGCAAAATCATAAAGTCCCATCAATTCAAGGACAAGAAAGTCAAAAGGAAGGCCTTCGGTTCTACAGGTGGCCGAAAGAAGAAAGCAGCCGGTAAGAAAGCAGCTCCGGTCAAAGAAAAATCCGGAAGCACGAAAGATAGACAACCAACCGGATCGGCTGATCCGCGGTCCGATACCCCAAATGATGAAGATTCGGCATCCAGCTCTGGCCGAACCGCTTCACAAAATATCGAAGAAGATCAGTCCGCTAAGGGGAAAGGACCGATAGTCGAGGGCCAATTGGTCAGTCATGATAACACTGATATCGGCTCAGACAGACTTGGGGAGGAAGACAACTACACTAATGATAACACCCGGAAAATGTCTGAGGATCTCGTCAGCAGAATAATGGACGAAATACATCAGCAAGCTCGCGCGGCATCTGAAGTGTTCTATCAATGGATCCGGAACCGTCATCAGATACTCTACAAAAACATGCTATCGGATCTCACCATTAGTCAGAAATTCGAGATGTTGGATGAGATGGAGGAGGAGGTGATCAGCCTCACAAAGGCTAAAGACGTTACAACCGCCATAGAACGAAACACGATGGTCCAACCGCGTGCTCGGTTACAAAGGCTCACCGAGCACATTCAACGTCTACAAGAAAAGCATACTCTAGGAACACCGAACTCTCAACTTGAACATTTGGTGTTAGAATTGCTTGCGGTCAAGGAAAGGGCAATGACCGAGGAGGTCGCGCGGCTTGAAACGAAGCCCGATAACCAAGAAACATCGAACTCATCGAGATCCCCTCCTAAGGATGTTGGCGGTCAGATTCCGACCGATAAAGATCTATCCTCTCCTCCACCGGACCAGAACATCAACATAACCGAAGTCAGGACATGTACACCTCCCAACGACCAACGAGCATCTGTTCAAACCAGGGATTCTGAACCGGCTATAACGGAAGAGAGGGTCAAAACTCTCATTGAGGAATTTGTCAACGACGCGGTTCAGCCATGGAAGAAGAAAATCAAAGAAACCACGGCTAAAGCATTCGAGATGGACGAGACGACAAAGGATGGTCTAAACAAGGCGGTCGATCAGATTACGTCTGTTGAAACAAATTACGGTAATACGGATCAACTGTACGGCGGTCATCTTGATCGAACCAAGACATTGGAGGATATAACTTCGAAGCTAGTGAACGATCTCGTTTCGGTCAGCCAAAGGGTCGCTGAGATGGAACGGTCTCAAGAAACGACTAATCAAAGGTTGACAAATGTCGAGGAGGACCTAGCGCAATCCGGTGCCCAAGCGGATCTGATCGTGAGAGGGTAACGACCTTTGAAGAAAAGAATGCCAAGCTTGAAGACGATCTCAAGGCGGTCACCGAACAGGTGGCGGAGTTAATAGAGGCTAAGTTGGCTGCTGATAAGGCACTTGAGGAGGCGAATGCTCTCGTGACTCAGAAACTCCAAGATGCCCTGAACGAACAGACCCGGATACAGAAGGAAACAGCAGCGGTTGATGCGAACATAGCCGGACATATGCAAAACATAGCGATCAATGCACCGGCCATAGCAGCATCCATAGCGACTCAACAAGGAAAAGATGCTAACCGGCTAAGGGCCCAACAAGAAACGTATAACAAGTTCGCAAAGGCTCACAAGAAGTCCAAGGCGGTTGCTTCCCCTTCCGTTCCAGTTACACGAAAAAGGAAAACTGCTTCGAGGAGGGCGGAAATCACCGGACTATTGGACAGAGTCACTGACACGATTGTTGAACCTCCACCTAACCCGGTTTTGCAAGCCGAGGATGATTTCGAGGAAGAGCTCGAGCCAAAACTTACAAGAAGCGGTGTTTGAATGCGGTTCCAATCAGATCGGTTGGTCAACTGTTCTCTCCTCACACCGGCACCTCAGGCGGTCAAGTATCTTCTTCTAGGACGGCTAAGGGAGAAACAACCGATGAATTACTGGAACATTTCCTGCCGCCTAGAGCAAAGAAATAGGGGCCTTATTTACTTTTATTTAATTACGTCTATTTCGGTTATATATATATATAGTATTTTTGCCTTAGTATATTTCTTATATATAAAGTGATTTTTGGAAACCGGCCTATATTTGCACTCTTACATGATTTTGAATATTTTAAATAAAATAATCAAAAAGGGAGAATTTGATAAGATAAAATATAAAATATAAAATCTTTCAAACTTTTCTCAAAATTTTCAAAAATTTTTCGAAAAATTCTCCCAAGTTAGTTTCCAAAAATCCGGTCAAATAAACTCTTAAAAACAAAACCGGCCTACATTTGCATACCTACATGATTTTGAATATTTTAAATAAAATAATCAAAAAGGGAGAAATTGTTAGATAAAATTAGATCGGTTAAACAAAACTTAACAAAAAAACAAATCTCTTGTGCAGGAATAGGCAAATTACTCAACCAGTTAAATTACTCAACTGGTTAAGAAAATCAACCGGTCAAGCAATCAAATCGACCAAAAACCTGACCGAACAAGAAAGACAAGATCGGTCAAATTAGAAGGCCAAAATCATTGAACACTCGGTCAATCAGAAGCTATGGAAAAACCGGAAGTCATCCGGTTAACATAAACAACCGACCAGCACAAATAAATACTTCGGGTATCTGTTGAGAATGATACCGAAGGAACAGACTTAGTATTCCCATATTCATACAAGTCTGAGGACAGTCTACAGGATGTAGAAGACCGTCCTATAAGATCTTTCCACTCTAGGATAAATCATAAAGGTAATCTTCCAGGTACAGGCAACTGTCCAACCGACTGTTGCCATATTGAGTAAAAGACAAACCTAGCCGGTTTGACCTACACACTGGAAGACTAGACCGCCAAGTCTTAATCACCGAACCTCTGCTCAACCAATCAGATTCAAGGAAATGAAATGTGACCTTTGGCACATTTCACCTATAAAAGAAGGAGCGGAAGAGGAATAAATGCGGTTACAAGTTCTGAATTTTCTACAGCCTAAGTAAAAAGATTGTGTTCTATCTCTAGAAATCTTAAGCGCTTATTTGAAGTGTATTTACAATTTCGGTTAAAATTGTACGGGTGTTATCAAGCAGGAAATAAGTCTCGATCGGATTGTGTTTGTATTCCTTAGTGAATATCCTTCTCGCGGTTTCGAGAGGAAGGGGTGACGTAGGAGTTTTATCTCCGAACATCCATAAAAACCTGTCTTGTTATTTACTTTCCTCCTGCTTTACTCTCTAACCGATCTGCACTAACCTACTAATACCGCTCCAACCGAATTACTAAGCTCCAAAACTGACCCAGCAATCTCAAAACCTGTCTTATTCAAATCCGGTTCTGCCTATCTCGTGTGTGTGCTGCTTCAACCTGAAACAAACCACTTACGCGCTTGAACTCGGTTCAAGGGTTTGTGACAGTTTGTGTAGTATTGAAACCCCGGTATTAATCTCTAACCGGATTAATCACCACCCTTTGCGTAAGACGCGCTGACCGGCTAGACCCCGGTTCCCCAGCCGCGACCTAGATCCTAACAAGGATTCAAGACATTATCCTTTTTAGGATAATCACAAAGGAAAGATCCCTAAACAATGTTTTGAAGCACCTCGATGAATGTTATACACAGAAACACCATGTCACTCTAACGTCAGCACACTACAGGTTCAATCTTTCCAATCACCCTCAATAAATTTGATGAAAAAAACTTAGTGTTAGATATCATACTCGAGTCTGCATTTTCAAAACCAATGCTAGATTCAAGAGTGGCACTTTGTACACACTAAACATCTACATACTTAATTTATGAATTTTAAAATGATTATTTTGATTATTTTTTGAATAAATGAAATCAAAATAATTAACCCTAAGGCTAAAACCTAATTAAACACTTAATTGGATTTATTATTGTGATAATTTATTTGGAATAAATGGGCAAGGAAAATTAATAAAATAAATTGGAATAAATGATCTACTTATTTTATCTCAATTTAATTTTATAAAAATCAAAGGGATTAAAATAAATAATTTGGGACAAATGTTGTATCTATTTTATTCCAAATAAATTATCTATTTAACCCAAAAATATAAAAAATCAAATAAATTAACAAAATAAATTTCATATTTATTTTCAATATTTTGTATATTTTTAAATATTTAAAAATAAAACAAAAGGGGAAAAGAAAAATCAATTTCAAATAAACCTTTAAGGTTTAAATAAAAATTAAATTTGTAATCCTTTATGGCCGAAATTTGTAAGAATTGTTGTAGTAGGAACCAGATCCATCAGATAGGCGCCGGATTTCATCCAACGCCCAAGCGTTGCCCGCGTCGCCTGCTGCAACGGAACGAGCGCACAATCGATCTAAAATAATAAAAAACCCAAATTTGAATTTAAAAAAATCTAAATTCGGTTTCCTATTTTTAAGTTTTTCTTAAGAACAATTGTATAGAACACTTTTCAATATGTTTCTAATCATGTTGGAAACCTATTTGGATCATGTTTTATTTATCCTGATCATTTTGATGAAAATAAAAAATTTCAAAATAAACAAAAATTTTAAGTTCTTGAATTAGTCAAAATAAACAACTAGTACTCATGTTTTGGTACCAATCAATCATATGAAGTATAAGGAAGTTGTTAACAAACTCCTTACACTTCATTAAACTCTAAAAAACAAAAACACGATTTTGGTCCACAAACTATTTTGATAAAAACGAACATCATCCATGTTGAATAAAACATTTAGATGATATTCATAATGTTCTTGAGAGCATTGTGAATCTTTTTAGGCCCTTGGATTGAAGAATCCAAGTCTCAATAAAAACAACAAAATTTTCAATTTTGATTTTCTTAAGGACCAAGAGGTCCAATTGAGGATCTTCGGTCAGGACCGAGAGGACCAACCGAGAAACTCCAATCAAGATCGAGTGGTATGATCGAGAAAATTTAATCAGTATCGAGAAGTTTGATAAAAAAATTCTAACGAGGGCCGAGAGATCCGGCCGAAAAACTCAAACTAGGACCGAGAATTTTTTACCAAGACCGAGAGGTGTGACTGAGAGAATTCCAACCAGGACCAAGAGGTCCGACTGAGAATTCTGATACTAAACCGATAATTCTAACCAAGGATAGAGAGGCCATAGTACCCCCGACTAAGAATTCTAAGTCAGTACCGATGAAGTTCTACCATAAAACCGAGGGCTTTTAGCCCTGGCCGATAAAAGCGAATCCATGACTGAGGTCATCGGTCCAAAAGTCTGTTTGGTTGCAATTTCAAAATTCTAAAATTATTTTTGTAATCTTGGGACTTCAAATCATTTTCTAAAAATCCCAAAAAGATAGAAAATTATTTCAAAAAATATTTTTAGAATATTTTCCACAAAAAATATTTTAATAACGGCTCGTTTGGGATTCATTTATATACCCTAATGTCTTTTAAATTGATGTTCTTTAGGTATATTCCTCATTAGTAATCATCACCAACAACATATACCAACATTTAAATATTGTTATTACAATTTTATATACATGAAAATATGTGCATGTTTAGGATCGAAAAAATAATTGGTTAAAATAAAACGTTATACAACCAAATTTCATGAAGCCGAGACTTTATAAAGTAGAGACCATTTTCAAATGGGTACGGAAGATTAAGCGCAAAAGCCCTTTCTCGAGTATCATCAAACATTGAACCTAACAAAACTCCGGTAAAAATACATTTCTACGTGTACACCTATTGATAGAAAAATTAAGTAAGTTAATTTTTGAACCGACCACACATTACAATTTTTTAATATTTATTCTAAATAATCAAAAAGGGAGAAATTGATAGAAAAATTAAGAACAGACCAAGTCGTATAAACCGGCTGGAGACCGCATAAACCGGCTGAAGAATACATCAAAGCAATCCGGCTCTAGATGATCAAGTCATGATCAAGAGGAACCGACTTCAACATTTCAAACAGACCGGCTAGCAAAGAAAAGTTCACATTCCAGCCAGACCATATTACGAAAGGATCAACCGGAAACTCAGAATTACAAGATGACGTAATATGACGAAATAGATGTTTCTTGCGAAAATGCAAGAAGATAAGATCCGGATCAGAAGCATGCTGTTAGGATCTAGGTAGCCGCTGGAGGATCGGGGTTGGGCCGCTTAGCGGGTTCCACTCAAAGGGTGGTGATTAATCATGTTAGAGATTAACACCGGGGTTTCAATACTACACAAACTGTCACAAACCCTTGAACTAGGTTCAAGCGCGGAAGAGGTTTGTTTTAGTTTGAAGCGGCGCACTTGTATGATAGGCAGAACCGGTTTCGGATGATGAAGGTTTGAAAATTGATGGGTCGGTTTTTATAACCTGGTGATCCGGTTTGGATAGATTTAGGTAGATTAGAGCGGTGTAGGTAAGTTGGTGTAGGTCGGTTAGTGTAGGTCGGTTAGAGAATGGAACCGGCAGAAAGTAATAACAAGACAGAGTTTATGGATGTTCAGAGATGAAACTCCTACGTCACCCCTTCCTCTCGAAACCGCGAGAAGGATATTCACTAAGGAATACAAATACAATCCGATCGAGGCTTATTTTCTGCTCGATAACACCCTTACAATTTACACCGAAAAAAAAAATACACACTTCAACTTTAGCCCTTAAGCTTTCTAAAGAGATGACACAATCTTATCACTTATGTCTCGTTGTGTGTCCCGTATGTCTTACTTGTCCCACGTATGTCCCGCATTTACTCTTCCTCAGCTGCTCCTTTTATAGGTGAAATATGCCAACAGTCATATTTCACTTCCTTGAATCTGATTGGCTGAGCAGAGGTTCAGTGATTCAGTGATTCAGTGATTCAGACCCTGCGGTCACCTTTTCAGACCTGGCGATCAACTCTTCATACTTTGCAGTCTGTTCTTCCGGTGTGTAAGACAAACCTGCTAGGTTTGTCTTTTACTCAATGTGGTAACTGTTGGCTAGACAGTTGTCTGTACTTGGAAGATTGTCTCTGATTTATCCTGAAAGTGGAAAGATCATGTAGGACTGTCTTCTACAGCCTGCATACTTTCCTCAGACTTGTATGAATATGGAAATGTTCAGTCTGCTCCTTTGGTATCATTCTCAACAGATACCCAAAGTGGCTTTTTGTACTGGTCGGTCATTTAACCGAATGGCTTCCGGTGTGATTGGTTTAACCAGACAGCTTCCGATTATTCCTTTGCCTTGTAGCTGATCGGCTGTCTGGTGTTTCCGGTTTTTAGCTTTGGCCGATCCTTTGTTTGTGAGGTCATGTTCCGAATGTCCTGGTCGGTTTAATAACTTGACTGGTTTGTCTTCTTAGCCGGTTCATATGTTTGACCGGTCCGGTTCCTTTGTTCCTGCATTGAATATTTATTTGTTAAGTTCTGTGAACCGGTCTAATTTTATCTAACACATGCGATAAAAACAATGATGATCTGCTTATCCAAAGATCCAAATCAGACAGCCGGAAGGTGCATGTTTGACACGTGTCCAGAACTGCAAGCCGGCTACGTCATCTATACCTGACCGGTATATGCATGCTTGCCAAGTGTCAGAAAGATGAAACGTGCACGCAACATCTCTGAACCGGCGTGGTTTCAAACTGACCAATCCCACGGTGAGAGAAGAAGACGACCGTTGGGATCTCATTTACTATAAAAGGAAGACGAAGCGACTTCATTTATTACGGTTCTAAAATATCTTAAGAGAGAGAAAGAAATCTCACGCGCAATCATAAACTATTGTTTAATTTACCGAAAGTATTATTGTATTGTGTTATTGTATTACATCAAGAGTGAATTGGTCTAACCGGCGAGTAGCGAGATAGGCTTCACCGGCATTGTGAGTGTTGTAACTTTCAAAGTTAGTGGAGATACTTCTCATAATCTGAGAAGAAGGGGTGACGTAGGAGGGTTTGCTCCGAACATCCATAAAAAATCCTGTCTTGTGTCTTTTACTTATTTCATACTTATTTACTCTAAAACAGAACTACTACTAATCGGAACATAATTCTACTCCTCAATCAAAACCGGTCTACTCATACTCCTTAAATAGATTTCTCATAAACATCATTCAAGTCGTGTGTGTTGCTTCAAGCTGAAACAGACATTTCCGCACTTGAACCTGGTTCAAGAGTCTGTGACAGTTTGCGTAGTGTTGAGAACGGTTTTAGTCTCTAACCGGACTATCACCAATCAGAGCGTGTGTTGTGTTGTGTAAGCGGTCAACCCTTCCAAAACCGGAACCCCGGTCCTCCAAGGGCAACCCCGATCCTAACACCTATTATTAATTTTAAAAATCAATTGGCGATTCTTTTTTAAATAAATAATCTTTTAAATTAATTATTCTTAATTAATTAAAATACATATTTCTATAAATCAAATATTAAATTGATTATTGAAAATCCAAAAAAGATTAATTAAACTTGAAACCAAATAAATTGTTTTCATAAATAATTTCAAACTTTCAAAATTTATTTTCTTTTATTATAATGTTTTATTTTAAAAAAATTTCTGAAACGCAAACAGATGGATAGATTAAACGTTATAATATATATTTTTGACATATGTCGAAAATAAAATATTTTTATGTAAAATATATAATCGTTTACACGAAGGCAGAATAGTCCAAATACAAGTTGTCTACTAGTTAGTCAAGTAAACAATATTTTCATAAAAAATTAAATGATAAGCATGTACGAATGACTAAGCTTCTTATTAGAAGATGTTCCAAACTTAACTAAGAATGTACCAACAGAAATTTCTAATTATTCTGATAGTAATTTGAAATCGGAAAAGCTTAAATTCAATGACAAGTCTAGACATATACGTCTTAGACATAATGTGATTAGACTATACTCTCTAATGGAGTTATCAAATTTGACTATGTAAGTCAAAGATAACATTGTGGATCCACTAATTAGATTATTGAATAGAGAGATAGTTTGATGTCTTTTAAGACATTAGCCTAGTATAAGTTGGTATGAAGGAAAACCCAACGTATGTAGATTGGAGATCCCAAAAACTAGGTTCAATAGGACAACCTAATTGTACTGACTTGGAAAGTTATTATTGAGGATTAATCATATAACGAAACAATATATATTTTGATGAGGATAAGTATATCGCTTTTAATGATTCTTTGTGAGCAAAGAAATCACCTATGTGAGGGAGAAGTAGGGCCGCGTCGAAAGAATTGTACGGCTCAATTCTAGACCCTCTCACATAACCAGGCGCGTGTTCCATGGCCAAAACGGACACAATCATGAGAGCTTGACATGTATCAAGGAGAATTCTATGTGAAAGTGTGTAATCGTGTACACGAATGGCAGAGTAGTTCAAAGTCATCGAGTCTACTAATCAGCTAGTAAGTTATATACTTTCATAAGGGAAGGTTCAAAGGGTTACCCCTACCTATCATATGTAGAATTTAACTGTTAAACCTTTCACCGGGTTAATATTTTAATTTTCATTAATGTGGGGGATTGTTGGAATTTTTAAACTAATTTTATAAATTTCATTAATGAATGAAAATTAGAATGTGGGTAATAAAATTAAATCAAATTCACATGAAATTCAAATGTGAATTAAAGGTGAAATTTGATCCAAATGTTTGAATTAATTTAAATTAATTAATCTAAATGCCTTGATGACCAATTAACAAAATATTGTTAATTTATAATGTAACTTACATGATTTTGTTATTATTATTAATTGTTATGATAATTTAATATTATTATTAACAAATTAAAAAAACCATGTAACGTGAGTATTGCAAAATAAATATATTCATTAATTTTGGCAAACAATTAGCCTTCATTAAGAAGAAATATTAAGACAAATGAAGAGGCAATCAATGTCAACCGTTGGATCAATTGATGATTTAATGAACAGTTTATTATTTTAACAATATTAATAGGCATTCTATCCCACACCATTCTATACATAAAAAAACACATCATTTATCTTTATTAATTTCTCACTCTAGAATCCCAAAGCCTTCTTCTTGTTTTGTGAGTGTTCTTCGAGTTCTTCACTCTCGAGTATAATTCGAGTTTTTGGCTCGTCATATTTCCGTTGAAACCCGATGATTGATTTAAATATTTTGTCAAGTTCGCTACATAGTGATTCCAGTGTTGAATCACTACTAGATTCGTTGTACCCTGGGAGATAGTCATGCTACTAGATTCGTTGTAGCCTGAGAGACACCCTTCTGCGATAAGCTCCAGCACAAGGGGAGATGGTGGAACTGTTTTAAGGGAAATGTGCTAAGTACATGCCTCGAATTAACATTTTATCTAGTGATTTTGTTCTTTGTAATATTGTATTTATATAATTTATTTGTAACATTATTTTATAATATATTCTGTTATTTCAAGATAAGATATCTAATACTTTGTATCTTAACTATCACCGGGTTTTAACAAAAAAAAAATATCGAGTAAAAACTCGAAAACACTCACAGAACAAGATAAAAGCTTTTGGAATTCTAGAGTGAGAAAATATAAAGTATGAAGTGAAGTTTTAGATTAAAGATTAGAGATCTTATATTGTTGAAAAGTTAAACCATTAAATAAAATTATCATTTGATCCAACGCAATACTAACGTTATATGATTATCCAATTTCTTAATAATAATATTAATTATCATAACAAATAATAATATTAATAACAAACTTATGTAAGTTACACTACAAATTAACAACATTTTAAATTAATAACATTTTGTTAATTGATCATCAAAGCATATTAGATCAATTAATTTAAATTAATTGATTCAAATTATACATTTGGATCAAATTTCACCCTTTAATTCACGTTTGAATTTCATTGAATTTGATTTGATTTTATTACCCATATTCTAATTTTTTTATTCATTAATGTAATTTATAAAATTAGTTTAAAAATTTTAACATTTTCTTGATGTAATTGATGTGGATCATGTAAGATTACTTTATTCTTTATTAATTTATATAATCTTCTATCATTTCAAAAAAAAACTAATATTGAAATGTTCTAACTTGACTCTTGACATAAATTCACTTTTCTGAATTTTATTTGTGTAAAAATGAATCCAGATAATCTGTATAAGATAAATATGATCAAAATTTGGTTAGCTTTGCATCTCATTTATGACAAATATTTTCTTATTTTTTATAATTTTATATTAGAATATTTTTATGATTTTTTTTTAAAGATTATAGTATAAATTCAAAGGAATTCCAAATCCAACATGACCGAGACGGTAGTAAATCCAAGTAAAACGGACAAAGATGATAAATGAATTCTCGGTCATTGTGATCCCTAGTTGAAGTGTTAATCTCCTCACTATATAAAAAAAAAAAAAAAATTCTTTTAGAGTGTACCTTATCTAACCCAAGAACAGCCGAGAATGATTTGAAGGAAAACAGGCGAGAAAGTAGCTTGCATCAGGTGGGTCATCATTCTATTTATTTTTAATAATTATTTTCTTCTTTTCAGTTCCTTGAGTTACCTTTTTACCTCGAAGGACCATGTCGAATAATGTACACAGTGCAGAGTGAATGCATATTTTCTAAACCCATATTTGTGGATTGGATAAAGATTTTCATTTTGTTTGCTGAAGGGTTTGGTCCTTCCTAGATGCCTTCTCCATTACGGTAGCTCTTGATCATTTCCCTTTCTTCGTTTCATATATATAGAAAATAAGCAGTGCAGTTTTCCAAGGTGTAGAGTTATTTTGGTTCCAGACAATTATGTTGAGGGGCTTGGGATCCTCATCTTTGATTACTGTTGAAGAGAGAAACGATAATATTGAATCATCATCAACATCATCTTCCGTGATCACTTTTGTAGAGAAAAATGATAACTGTATTCAATGTTATTGGAGTTTCTTGTGCATTTTTTTCTCTTCGACTCTTTTCGAATCCAGGTGTGGGGCTACGGGCCTGATGGAAGTTTTTGACCTGATCTTGGCACTTCTTGTTTGGAGAGCACACAAGGAAAAGGTTAAAGCTTGAAGATGCAGAAAGAACTATTGAAGAGCTCAAAGCAAGAAGAAGAGACGATGCCAGGGCCAATGAGAAGGCAGTGGGCATGTTTGCTACTCGAGAGCAGAGCTGGTTCTCAGAGAGGAAGAAACTCCTTCATGAATTGCGGGAACTAAGAGAGACAGCAAAGCATAAAGATCAATATCATTCTACAGAGATTTTGAACAACAAAACTGCTTCGGTTGAGTTTCTTTCCAAACAGAGACAGCTTGAGGAAGAGATGAGTCGGGCCTTGATACAAGCTGAGGCTGCTATTCAAGAACTCGATTCTGTATCACAGAAAAAGGAGGAATCCATCTTGTTGGTCATAAGCTATCCGTGGAATTGATGAAAATCGGAAGGATTTAGAACAGAAAGACAACGTTTTGTCTGCTATGCTACGAAAATCTAAATTGGACACAGCTGAAAAGCAACTTCTCTTAAAGGAAATCAAATTGTCAAAGGCCAACGAAAGCAAGCTGAGGTAGAAACAGAAAGGTGGAAAGCTGAGTCTGGGACTAGAAACGAGAGGCATTCCCCAGATCATAAAAATGTGTCTGAATTCATTACCTCAGAATGCTTGCCTGAAGGATACGTGCAGCATCAGTTAGAAATAGAGGCTTTTGCTGAACAGATAAGACTTAAAGATGAGAAATTGGAAGCCTGTCGATCGCGTTACTTAGCATGGAAATGGAATCAAAGGAGGCTGCGGTCCCATATTGAAGGACTTGAGTATAAACTATCCCAGCTTCGAAAAGACAATATGAAGCTTGAATGGTCCTTAAAAAAGCAGATGGAATTCCCAAACCATCAAAATCAAATCTCAGATCCAGCACTGTCCCAAGACACTATTTGGTTGAGTATGCAGGCCAAAACCAAGCCAAAAGAGGTTGTGTTGATATAACCGTTCATATCTTCATCTTCTTCTTCTTCTTCATCGAACTATACCTTGCCCAAGGATGTGTCATGGAAAATGGATCTTCATGCTCTTGGAGTGTCATACAAGGTCAAGAGGCTAAAGCACCAAATTCACATGGTTGAAAGGTTGATTGGGAAGCAGCAGCCAGAATGTTGTTCTGGACATGACGATACTGACAGTGGTGAAGCCCCTGCACTAAGGTTAAAGACCATTTTGACGTTATTGAATAAGCAAGTTAATCGCTATCAGTCCCTACAAGTGAAGGTTGATGAACTTTGCAAGCGTATTATTGTAAGTAACCCTTTTGCTTCTTCTTGGCTTTAATTAGAAACATTAGTTTGGTTAGCAGTCAAAAAACTGTTTTCATCCATTTGCAGAAGGAAGAAAATGTATATAGAAATATTGGAGAATGTAGAACAGCAGCCGCAGCAATAATGTCAAGGATGAAAGAAAGAGTGTGGAGCAGTTGTTGAGTCAAGCATTAAGCTACAAAGATACATAGTGCAACAGGACAAATGTTTGATTTGAAATTCAGTCCAAGATTGCATATGGGTTTTGTTGGGACTACTTCTACTAGTGGTTTCGACATGAAAAGGTTTGCTGAAAATGTGAGAGCCCTCTTTCGACAAGTCCAAAGGGATCTTGATGTAAGGATATCAAGGGTTATTGGGATCTAGAGGGAACCTTAGCTTGTGATGGGATGACCACGGACTCTATCGTACTACTAAAATCGGTTAGTAGGAACCTTAACTAGATGATGTTAAATGATTTTTTTATTTTATTATATGATTATTGATCATGATGTATTCTTAACCTGTTTCTAGTGTTATTCCTTCATTTTCTTACCAATGGCATTGAAGTAACGTCAACATTTTATACAGACGTGGGTTTTCAAAAGATGATCTTCAATATGGGTTTAATTCATGTTAAACGCTTTAATTCAGCCAATTGAAATATTTCAATACCAGGAATCACAATTAAATAAAGATGGCGACAACTGTAGCAGCCAGGAGTATATTGTAGTTTTAGACCCATCTCTAACCGAAAATTCATTTTTAACCTCATTTTTGTGGTAAATGTAATCACATAGTAATTTTTCTCCCACTGAAAATTTATTCTAAAACCTCAAAAGAATAATTCTTAAAATAATTCTTACTTACATTAACTTTTATAACTTTTAATATCACCTAATTATATCACAATATTTTAATATCACCCCATTATTTTAAATTTGTTTGTAAATTAATTATTTTTTTATTAATGATTAAAAATTTTATACACAAACTAAAAAAAATATTTTTAACATTATTATAATTTTATTTAACATTATTATCAATTTTGAACATTATTATAAATTTATGTTATATAAAAATATTATATAATAAATAAAATATATAAATAAGTTTAATGTATAAAACATACCTAAATTAAGTTTAGGGTTGATTAGAAGAAAAAAAACTTTGATATATATGTGTTTGCAAGAGAGAGAAAATGGTGAAAAACTATTTTGGTTTGATTTTAGTGTGGTTAGAAGAAAATATGGTTTGAATTTAAGTTTGGGTATCATTGGAGATGCTCTTAGAGATATCAAAAAAACAATTCTTGATAAATAAGTTCATCACTGAACTAAAAGTTATTCCAATTCTTTTTATCCGATGCAACTATATTGGATAACAATGGTGATTATACAGACAAAAAAAAGTACCATTCATTATAAATTAAACTCGTGATTCTTCATTTAATGAGAAATAACTTCAAGAAATGTGTCTTGGTACCAACTAATCAAAACATATTTCATTAGCTAACTAAATGGCTTCGTAAACCCCTAGCACCATGTTAGGATCAAAGACAACAGTAGAAGGGGGTTGAATACTGTTGTTCTATTTTTCACTTAAATGATTTTATTCTGTTAGGGATTAAAAATTGTTTCTATTTTTGAACAAATCGTAGCAAGATCTTCAACGGTTTCAAGTGCGCAAAATGTTTGCAGGATTTGAAACGACAAATATAAGATTGAATAAAGCAATAAAAGACAACACAAGATTTTATGGATGTTCGAAGATAAAAACTCATATGTTACCTTATTTCTGTTTCCAAAAAGATTCCATTAGAAGTCTTTGATTTGTGTAACCTCTACACAAACCCACTCAGATCACAGTCTTAACACTTGCCTATATGAACTCCAAGCTCTCACACTATCTTGTTGAACAACGATCTGTTCAATTTACAAAAGTAAGATAATTATCAAATAATACAAATGATTATCGCTCAACGTATATCGTCTTGTAACGTAGTTAATTATCAAGAACGAACGAGCTAGAATCTAGAAGAACGAGAGTGAGCAAAGAACCGGAGGGCTTCACCGTTGTTCTCTGATCCTTTTATATTTGATGCACGACAATGGTCGAATCATTTGTTGATTCATGGAAACGGTACGTTTGTCGTATGACTACGTACGGGATTTTAGTGCGTAGTGGAATAGAATATTCATTTATCATTTTACATGTCAGAGTAGAGAGTTGGTTGTACATTTTGTCGTATTGTATTTATGAGTGCTCAACTACTTACTTAGCTGTTACGCATTCAGCTGATGTGGAACTCACTGATAGCAAACTCAGTTTGAACAGTTTGCTGATGATTTACTCTCTGATAGAACTCAACTGTTGAACAGTTCTGCTGATGGCGAGTCTGCTGATGGCGACCTCAGCTGTTGGAAACTCTGTTGTTAGCGCATCTTCAGTTGATGCGAGTCTGCTGATGGAAACTCTGTTTGACGCATCTTCATTGATAGCGAGTTGCTGATGGCAATCTATTGTTAGGCATCTTTAGTTGATAGTGAGTCTGTTAATGACAACTCTACTGTTAGCGCATCTTCAGCTGATAGCAAGTTTGCTGATGGAAACTCTACTGTTAGCGCATCTTCAGCTGATAGCGAGTCTGCTGATCGCAAGTATACTATAAGAAAACTCTGGTGATAGAGCAGCTCAGCTGATAGCGAGTCTGCTGTTTGAGAAACTCTACTGCCAGCGAACTCTACTTCTAGCGAGTCTTCAATATTACCTACGCATTAATACATTGCTGAACTTAGTTTTATTCATTCATCAAAATCATGTGTGTTCATTTTAATTATCCTAAATTCATTTTAATCAGTTAAAATGTTTTTTATAATTCAACTTAATTTATGATTTCCCCTTTTAACTTAATTTAGCAATTTTCCCTTTTGATTTAATAATTCCCTTTTAACTTAGTTTAACACATAGTTCATTATTTGATAAAAAAAACAATCACTCTTAGAGAAAGTGAGAATTTGTTAGATGAGGTTGCTTAAAATGTCACTGGTCATACACATAATGTATTACGACCTATGCTTTGGCTTTTCCTTTCATGCATTCATTTTTGGTTTTGAGAGTCATTTAAAGATTTATGTTTTTGGTACATGATGAAAATAAACATGCATCATATTATTAAACAAATAAGTATATTAATTAACCAAACAACCTAAAAAAGATAAAAACTAACAAAAAAAAAAGCACCGTTTTAGAACATTCTATCCCCTTGGCAAAATAAACTTTTTTAAAACATCAAAATTGGTTTATTCGAGCATAAATACAACTCAACATGTTAATAACAATATGGATCAATCAAATTTTAGAAACCGAAAAAAAAAGTTTGAATTTAGATCCAAACTAACCAAGAACACCCGAAACGGGAAAACATTTTATTTTTTTAATTCTAGGTTTGATTCCTTAAAGTTTTTTAGTTGATCCTTTAAAAACTGTAAAATAATCTTCTTCCACATCCCCTTCTCTCTCCTTATTCATTAGAGAGATTGATTTGAAGGAGATGATGATGTCTATATGCCCCCATTGTTTAATCTTTCTCTATATGAACCCATATTAATATGATAAAATGTCAATGACTTTTTTCAGGATTTAGAGGTTTTTTTCACTTTTTTCCTCTACTATCAAGTTTTAGACACGAAAAGGAATTATAATAGATAATCCTTTGTACGAATTTTGAAAGAGGTATTCAATCGCTTTGCATTTGAAATAGTCGTTGGTTTAGATTCAGTACTAAAGCTTACTCGTTTCATTGTGTGCATAGTATGTTCGACGGGAAATATCTTTATCTTCTTTCACTTTAAAACAACAAAGATTTATGTAAAGATGCAATGGACATATGACGAATTATATTATAGATTACCTACTTATCCTCAAAGAGAGGAATCAGTACAAAGGTAGTTCGATTTTCTTTGTCGACATAGAAGTAATGTGTTGAAAATCTCAACCTTGCACAATTGCGGAATGGTCATGCAAATGAATGTTGAATGATCATCGACCAATAGTCATGACTCATGTACCGATATGAAATGCACTCTTGATCATGTAAATGATTCATGTGATACAAATTTTTTTTATCTTTTTTCCTTTCGGGAAAAATTCCCCTAGTATAAACTAAAATCTCAAACTTTCATTCTCTAAGAAAAAAGAAAGTGAATCAGATGGACCGAATCTGCTAGGAATTTTCTACATATCTTTGTGACTAGGAATGAGTTCCACATATATTTTATCTCTAAGATTGATAACTACAATGACCGAAAAGGGGCACCCTTGGAATTCCTAGCCAGATGATTTGAAAAGACATTGAGAATTCATTTCCATCATGTTGGAGAAATGGACAGGTCGGACGAAAGAAATTTTCTTAGCGTTTAGAGCTAAAGGATTTCAAAAGAACGTACTAGGACTTCCATTCTACCAAAGATGCAAGAATATATAGTTCGAACCAATAATAAAAATACCCTCATCATTCCCAATTAGAGGATTTCCAATAGAAATTTGGGGATTTTCATCCTACCAAGATGCAGGAATAGACAATTCAAAACAACATATTACCTTATCATTCAAAGATGGAGGATTTCAAAGGAAATCCTGGAGATTTCCATCTTACCAAGGAGTAAGAATTGACAGTTTGAAACTTAACATTTAAAGCTAGAGGATTTATAATAAAAGTTAGGGATTTCCATTCTACTCAAGATGTAGGAATGGACAATTTGAACAGAAATAAAATACCTTAGCATTTTAATCTAGAGAATTTCACAAAAGAATGCTGGAGATTTCCATCATACCCATGATGTAGGAATGGAAAGTTTGAACATAAAAAAAAAATACCTTAGCATTCCAAGCTACATGATTTCCAATAGAAAGATGGGGATTTGCATCATACCAAAGATGTAGGAATGAACAATTCGAAAGCAATAGATTACATGAGCGTTCAAAGTTAGAGGATTTCACAAAGGATTTTATACTCCTAATACAAAACAAATTAAGAGACCATATTCTACAAAGGTACACTACCATCCTTACCCAACATGTTAAAGATTGTACATAATAGGGTTTTATGTACTTTTAGAAAAAATGCTCATAGTCTAAACAAAGGGTCCGAAAAACAATCGAAGAAAATTTGTCTATATTAAAAAGACTAAAACACCAAATATAATCAAATTTTCTAAAACTCACCTAATGGAATAAGAGTTTTCACTCGCTTATAATTTGTTGCATTTGAGAACGGTCTACACCACTATGTTGGGCATCTTTACAAACTTCTCATTAGAATGCTCCAAGTATGGACTAGGGTTTCCATTCATGGATCTGTCTATTGGGACTCTTATGATGACAACTAGATGACGTACTCATCATATAGGAATTTTCCCGGAATTTTCCCAAAATTTCCCCTAATGTTGACATGTGTCTCATACACATTCTATATAAAGATATGTACTAAGTATGACTACTAAAGGACATGAAAATTAACAATCCTAACAAAATTAGGAGTTTTGCCAAACCTAGAACGTTCCTAGCATGATTTAGAATCAACTTACAAAGACAAACTACGACGAAGAAAGGTTCTTTTAATGAATGAATTCAAAAGCTTTCGAAAATCACACATAAGGATGTGACTATTGAGAAACGAGATCTTTACAATTAGATTCAAAAGATCTCGAAGTCTTCAACTTCTGCAAATTCCTAGTATGAATAAGAATTGTTAAGTAAATTCGATTTATTGGAAAAAAAAAGTTTGTGGTAGTTGACCATAAGAGACTTTGAAAATTACACATAAACATGCGGTTTTCATTGGAACAAAATTCTTAAAAATGGATTTCAAGCATCCTTGAAAATTTGTATTATAAGAATTCCTAATCAGGTCAAGGAATACCACTCAATATCAAGTTATTGGGGGGGGGGGAGATTCTTGAAAATTGAATTCAAGAGATCTTGGGAATTGCGCATGAAGATGCATCTTTTGGCAGGAAATATTTTGACAATTGAATTCAAGATGTCTTGGAAATTGCATATGAAGATGCGAATATTTGGAAAAGATTATTGACAATCAAATTCAAGACATTTTGGGAAATGCGAATGAAGATGCGACTTTCTAGGATTCTTAACAATTGGATCCAAGATATATTGAGAATTATGCATGAAGACACAATAATATTCAAGAATTCTTGGGAATTGTGCATGAAGATGTGACTTTCTAGAAAAGATTCTTGACAATCGGATTCAAGACATTTTGGAAATTGTACATGAAGATGTGACTTTCTAGAAGAAGGATTCTTGACAATTAGATTCAAGATATCTTAGATATTAATCATGAAAATGTGACTTTAATTGATAAAATAATTCTTGGCAATAAAGTTTAAGAAATCAAAAAAATTGTGCATGAAGATGCAGTTTTCACGAAAAGAAGATTCTTGACAATCTAATTCAAGAAATTTTAAGCCGAGACTTCGACGGATTCCTAGCTTGATCAGGAACTAACATTCATGTCTAACTTGCGGAAATCCTCTTTACATTGAATTCAATATCGTTGCACCCCAAACGATTGCGCGTGACGATGCAGGTTGCTGAGAAAAAGATAGTTGACATGGAGATTCAAGATCTTTGTGTTAAGTTAAAGTTTATGATTAATTTTAAGTGTATCAATAAACTTAGTAGTGTTATTGATTTTATGTAGGGTCAAAGTGAAGAAAATAAGAAAGGGAATTCGTTCGGTAGTTGATCAAATTTAGTATTTGATCAACTTTGGTTTCTATAGAAGAGCGTCCGTTTTTTCTATTCTGCTTCGTCTTTGGTGAGGCGCGCTCAGTTTTATGTTTGACATTGCATAAGCGCGCTCGGTTTTCTGTCCGGTAGTTGATCAAATTTGGTATTTGATCAACTTCGATATTTTAATGAAGCGATTCCGGTTTTATGTCCAATTCGGTATTTCGAAGAAGTGCGTCCGGTAGTTTATCTAAATCGGTTTTAGATAAGCGTTTACAGTTTTATGTCCAGTTCGGTATTTTCCAAAAGCGCGTCCGGTAGTTTGTCCAAATCGGTTTTTGGATAAGCGCTTCCGATTTTATCATCTTCTGTATTTTGGAGAAGACGTTTCTAGTATTTAACCATTTCAGTTTTCTATAAGGCGTTTCCAGTATTTAACTAGTTCGGTTTTATACAAGGCGTTTCTGGTATTTGATCAAATTCTGTTTTATATGAAGTGCTTCCGGTATTTCCAGAAGTTTGGTTTTATATCAGCACTTCCGGTATTTAACTTGTTCGGTTTTATACAAGACTACCACATCAGCACACACAGTAATCAACGGAACAATGCCACATTTAATATTCAGATTCGACCTTTGCTTTTACTACCATGTAATCAATATACAAAATTTCTAAGAAGATCAACAGTCACATGTTATTCAAGTAGGGCTATGATACTCAAGTAGAGTTACGCTACATCAGGACGCGGAAGTAGAACTATGCTACATCAGCACGTTGAGCTCAACAACACGCCATAATTTAATGCAAAAAAGCTGAGCTAATCCTATAGAAGACTACCACGTGCCAAGCTAATTAAAATATCATGTGATGTACGTTGAGATATTATCTATTTTAGAAGAAATTGGAGGACAATTTCCCCCTTCCCCTGGTCATACACAATTTTCACGATTCCTAAGCAATTTTTGTGAAACTATTCTCAAGCGCTAAATGACCTCAAAGATTACAAGTGTGCTAGATCATTACGTTGTATTACATATTGCTCTTTTTGTGTGAGATGTATTGTTAGTTTACAAGTGTCCTTTTCTTTATTTGTCGCTTCAAGTCTAAACAAAAAGTTCCGCACTTAACTTTGTTCAAGAGTTTGTGAAGAAAATAAAAAAATATTAACTTCTAACAGAGTTAATATCGAACGAAGGTTTTCGCGGTTAACAATACTTAGTCAACCCCCTGCTATTGTTGACTCCTTTCCTAACAAGTGGTATCAAAGCAAGGTTTTCTATTCCTAAGCAATTAGATATCATCATGTCTCTCTTTAACAAGCCTCCCATGTTCAGATATTAAGAGTATGATGATTGGAAGATTCGCATGCAGATGCATTTGACTTCCCAAGATGACGACATGTGTTACGTGATCACGAATGGTCCGATAAAGATCTACAAGGCAAGTTCATCCACTACTGCCACCGATGATGACTCTCACCCTGTTGAGAAGCCCAGACATGAGTGGACAACTGAAGATAAATGGAAAAACAACCTTGATAATCTGGCCAAGAACATCCTGTACAAAACTCTTAACAAGAACATGTGTTGGGAAGATCAAAGCATATTCCACTTCCAAGGAGATATGGGAAAATATTATCCAACTTTGTGAGGGCAATGAGCAAACAAGAGAGAACAAACTCATGGTTTTTACTCAGAAGTTTGATAGTATCAAGATGCGTTCCAGGGAGACGATGGACGAATTTGACGAACGCTTCACCAGCATTGTCAATGAACTTTCCACCATAGGAAAAGTTTATGGAAACAAAGAAATCACCGTCAAGGCGTTGAAGGCTCTTCCTAGTGATTGGGACGTTAAGATGACGGTGATGAGGGAGTCCATAGACCTCCATAAAATGGAGTTGCATGACATGTTTGCCGATCTGAAATCCCATGAGTTCGAGATGAACTCAAGGAATGAAGACGAGCCCTCATCCTTGACCGCAACTAAGGCATTGGTGTCCTTTATGGAGCCAATAGTTCCATCACCCATCAATTCGGTTGAGCAGATCAGCGAAGATGCGATGGAACTTTTTGTCAAAAAGTTTGGCAGATTCATGAAGAAGAATCAACCCAATCCATCTTTCAATAACAATAATAACACTAATGATTACAAGGCTAACATCAATTGCTTTAATTGTGACACCTTGGGTCACTACAAGTCGGAATGTCAGAAGCCAAGGAGAGATGATAAGAAGCCAGCTGATCAGAAATATATGGAGGATTACAAACCATCCAAGCATAAGAACGATTAGAAAGAAATGTTGGAAGAGGAAAGCAGAAGTAAGTGGGCCCAAAGTGAATCGTATTCCAGTTCCTCAAGTGATAGTGATGATGAAGAGATCAAGTGTTTCATGGCTAATGACGAAGAGGTATTTGACTTTGCCTCTAAAAAGTTCAATTGAGAGGACCTAATTACTACACTCAATGACATGGTCATTGAGTACAATAAATTGTCTATTCTCGTGTCAACTCAACGAGACAACATAACTGATAAAACAAATAAACTATCCTATGAGAATGAGAAACTCAAGGAGACAGTTCAACTATTGACCAAAGAAAACAAAAGGGCCAACTATGTAATCATTGCATGGACGAAGTCTAGGGATGCAGTCAATTAAATGACAAGCCAACTAAGGCCTGTCAATTGCAAATTTGGTCCAGGATATAACAAAACCAACCCAGACAAGTCATGCAAGAAGTTGAAACTCACAAAAGACAAACTACCTTCTATAAGTTTTGTCAAGTGTACATCAACTAACACTCAAGAGAATCACTATGTAGATGAGTCAATAACTAAAAAGAAATTAATATATGTGGAGCCAACTAACAAGTCATAGTGGCTTAATCCTGAGAGAAGGAAAGCCAGCCGGTCGGCTGGACGTAAACATGACAAGCGACCGAGGAGGTCTAATCAATACTCATTATCAAAATCCTATAACTCATCAAAAGGCAGATAGAGAGATGTGAATCCTAATACATGTAAAATTATTAAGACGCACACTGGGATATCTATCAAAGTAACACAAGTATGGATCTCTAAAGGACTGATTAACCGTGGACCCAATTAAATGTGGGTACCAAAAATTGTAAATATTTTTATTTGTAGGTTAAATAGATCAGCTGCCTAGATGACTTAGAATGGTACTTGGATAGTGGATGCTCAAGGCATATGCCCGGAAATAGCAAGCTTCTAACAAAAATTATAAAGGAATGTGGATCAAGAATTACATTCGGTGATAACTCCAAGGGTAAGACTATGGGAAAGTGTAAGATTGTCCATTGTAACATAACCATAAATAACGTGCTACTTGTTGAAAATCTGTGCTACAACATACTTAGTATAAGTAAAATGTTTGATATAGGATATATTGTTGAATTTCATAAACAAGTATGCATAGTCAAGGATCAATAGGGAAGTACTTTGTTGACAGGGTATAGGATAGATAACATTTATAAAGTCAACTGGAAAAACAAATCACCTAATCCTATATGCATGATAGCTAAAAACGATCAAAACTGGCTTTGGCATGAGAGACTAACCATCTAAATTTTAAAATTATTAACTTTATCTGCTCTAAGGAATTATTTGTAGGTATTCCTAAGTTGAAATTTTCTAAAGATAAAGTTTGTTCTGTTTGCTAGATGGGAAAACATATCAAATCAACGTTTGAAAGTAAAGGTAATGTTTAGTCTGATAGGTGCTTAGAACTTTTGCATATGGACCTCTTTGGTCCAATTAAGCTAACTAGTTTAGGAGGCATAAGGTATACCTTAGTAATTATTGATGACTACTCTAGGTTTACTTGGGTTATTTTCTTAGCTTCTAAAGATAAAACTACTCCTAATTTGATTAAAATTCTTAAAAGAGTGAAAAATGAAAAATTGGTAAGAATAAATAAAATTAGAAGTGATAAGGGTACTGAGTTCACTAACAAGACTCTGTCTTTTTACCTTGAGGAGTCTGGAATTAGACACGAATTGTCTAGTGCTAGAACTCCACAACAAAACGGTTTGGCTGAAAGGAGAAACAGAACCCTTAAGGAAGAGGCTAGATCAATGATAACGTGTTCCATTAGACTACACGTCTAATGGAGTTAGACAACAACGTCTAACTACGCACCCATTTAGACTTGTCTGAAGGAGTTAGACATCAGCATCTAACTACGTTACCCATTAGACTACCACATCTAATAGAGTTACACTACAACGTCTAACTATGTATCTGTTAGACTACACGTCTAACTAAATATCACTTCAGACTTGTCTGAAGGAGTTAGACTGCACGTCTAACTACTTATCTGTTAGATTGCACGTCTAACTACGTATCTGTTAGACTGCACGTCTAACTACGTATCTATTAGACTGCACGTGTAACTACGTATTTGTTAGACTGCACATCTAACTACGTATATGTTAAACTACACGTCTAACTACGTATCTGTTAGACTGCACGTCTAACTACGTATCTGTTAGACTGCACGTCTAACTACGTATCTGTTAGACTGCACGTCTAACTACGTATCTGTTAGACTGCACGTCTAACTACGTATCTGTTAGACTGCACGTCTAACTACGTATCTGTTAGACTGCACGTCTAACTACGTATCTGTTAGACTGTAAGTCTAACTACGTTATACGTCTAGTTAGCCCACTTAGACCACGTCTAAGTTAGAAAGTCTGATGCACCTACATAAAAACAATTAGATGGTTTAGATTTATTCATAACTAAACATCATCAAAGCTCAGTTGTTTAATATTTTGTATTTTCTGTTAATTAACTCTTTACTTAGTTTTTCCAAACAATTTCTTCTAAGTTAATTAACTCTTCATTTAATTTTTCCCAACATAGTTCAAAGAGGTAGAGACAATGTAGTAGGAGGCGCATTATCACTAAAGTACAATGCATGGGTGTCTCAACTTACAAGGGAGATCACTCTTAAATTATTCAAGTTCCGCTTGAATCGGGTCCAAAATAGAATGAAGCAAGTTCAAGACAAACTATAGTTGGAATCAAGCTTTTTAATGGAATATTGAGCATTGGTGAAGCTTTAACCATATATGAAGATGACACCATGTACTTTGGGTCATTTTAAGATTCATAACAGAATGGGAAAGTGGATTATCATTTGGAACGAGTGCTAGAAGCGAAGATCCATGATGTATTTCATATTTCACAACTAAGGAGCTATCAAGATAACACGATTGTAGTTGATAAAATACCAAATTTGATTGAACAAGAGGGTATCTTAGAAGACATTCTAGATAAAAGAATGGTGGGTGACGATAATGAAAAATGCTAGTGAAATGGTCCAAATGTGACAAAGATAATAACTCTTAGAAGAATGTAGAGGCATTGAGAGTAGAGACTAAATAAGGCGAGATCTATACGATTTCTCTTAAGTCGACAAAGTTCTAAATAGGGAGTTATTGATACAAAGATAACTTAAAATGATCGAGTGTACGAAAAGAGAGCACGTGGAGGATTAAGAAGCATTGTATTTTTATTTTAGTAATTTTGTCTTTCTTATTTGTTTTCATTTATATTTCAATTTCTACATTATAACCCCGAACTTTTTTTTTCTTTTTTTTTGGCACATATCGATTTGACCAACTTGACTCTAAAATTATAACCGAAACTATTTAGGATCCACTTGAGTATCTATATACGCGAGGGTAAATTCATCACAGTTTTTCTATGCATCGATAAACGAGAAGTATCTCCATTTTCTTTTTTCTATCATTTCGTCATAGTTCTCACATAATCCTTTATCTTTTCTGATGAATTAATCGTTTATTTTCTTGTTTAATTTTTGTAACATCATTTGTAACATATTCACAAGTACGCACCACTCTAATCTCATTGTGATATCACTCTTTCCAATCAACATCCTAAATTTTCTTCTTCGTGGTTGAGTTAATACTATTGTTGTAAACATTCAAATTTTATATTGGAACGCTACATAGCCTGGGAAATTATGAAATTTTTTTATAGTAGTTTCATAAAATTATTTTTTACGTTCCTGAAAATGTTTAGAATTTTCTGGACAGTTTTGGAAAAACGTTAGTTTGATCAGAGTCATATCGGGTGTCTTGTAACTCTAAAAATAATTTCGACATGCACAAGAACTCTTAGGATTTTCCACCTCTTTGGGGAAAATTCTCGATTTTGGTTGTTGCATAGTTCGGGGTTCTAATTCCCCCTTTATTGTTTGTTAATTCACATTCCCGTATACTGGTGAATTCCTTCATGTGCAAGGATTCATGATCCATCAATAAACAAACTTTCAAGCAAATTAGCAAATGCAAGAGTTCACATTATAGTTCACATGTGTGCCCAATAAGTGAATTCGAGGATCCATTTCATCTACTTTAAGTCTAGGAAAATCTAATGAGAGTTCAAAATTAATTTTGGATTAAGCATAGTTAAAATATACTTAAAACACTATAAATGGACATTTAAGAATTATAATGACTTGATGTCAACCTTCATTAAAATCTAATCAAAGTTAGGATTATTCCTTTTAGATTAGAGATAAGGTTATGACGTTCACAAACAAAATAATTAAGAACTCATAATGAAAATGTGTAACGTACATTCACACAATTCCCAACTACATCGGAGTAAAGACTATATCGCGGGATATGCGCATATGACATAGTAGTTGCATCTCTTTCATCATGTATAACCAAGCATTGGACCCTTAATCTGTGAATACTCTATTTTCTTTTCTTTAGTTTCTTTTTGAAGTAAACCCAATTGTTACGTTTTGAACACCTACTAATTTGTAGTCTATGCGGGCCAAGCAAGGAAAGATCTATGATATAGAATTCTACTTTTGTTTCTCGTCTCAAATAGATATGATAACATCATACATTGATAGTTCTCCATTCTACATTTTGTGAGATTCGAGAGAATGTAATCCATGGGGTTCTATAGAATAACTTTCATAGAAAAAACAGTTTTTTCTAAAAAATGTACGGGTCGTGTTTACCATTTCATTCCTTCGATTAGTCTCCTCATGAGTGGAACATTGAAAAGGAAAGGTAAGGAATGTAACTAACCATTATCGGATCACACAAAACGCTCTTAAAGACGAAGCATTTGAATGGATAAATCTATCTTAAGATTAGATCCTTGATGCCCTAAAATGAAAGACGTTAGGTGGACTCTTAAAAATTGGTAGAAGCATAAGATGAGAGAAATCTCACGTACAAAAAACGTTTTTGGGACGTTCAGACATTGAGAAGAGAAAAAGGGGTTTTTGTTAGGGTGTAAATTAAACGCCCACAATGTTGATGTGTGGTAGAGGAAAATGTCCTTAGAACAACCTTTATTGGTCAACAAACACTCAAATCTTTCCATCCTTCTTAGCAAGTGTAACCACCTAGTTAACCCATTATGGATGAAACTATTAGTTTTCCGGTGAAGTAATTATGATGTTAATGACCAAAATCTTTAGGCTCGTTCTTGGATGTTATCATCTCTCTAGAATGTTCTCTCTCCTCTATCAACTTAACCTCCAAGTATCTCCTTAAGTCGTCTAGCCTAGAGTAGTTATCAAAGTAACTTTCTAGTTTTCCCGAAAACTATCGGAGCTTGGCTAGACCTATCTAGGGTGAATGATATGCAAGGGTTATGTCGGTTAGAAATCCATTGTAGTAACTTTAATTTCGTAGGTCATTCATCCCCTATCATGTTGTGTAGCATCTATTCTTCTTTTTTAAACTTCGAACACTTTTAATTGCAACTTTTGGCTTATAGGGTCAATTCCCCATCCTCATTTAGGATAGATTATACATGTGCTTCGATGCATCGTGGAATCGTCATTCATCACTTGAAACTGTGGTTACTTTTAGTTGCAACCGACGCACTACTCTAACCTCCCAAGGATCCCTAGGCTTGATAGTGAATAAAAACTTGAGGTTACGTCTAGGATATTCTCCACTTGTTGTGAACATCATCTAGATAGCTCATATGTGACGTCTAGTGCATCATAGTTTTGTCACTATTCGTTTGAAGCCTCATCGGTTTTTTATTCTAGATAGTGCTTAATTTCTCAATGCAGTGGATAAAATACCAAATTTGATTGAACAAGAGGGTATCTTAGAAGACATTCTTGATAAAAGAATGGTGGGTGACGATAATGACAAATGCTAGTGAAATGCTCCAAACGTGACGAAGACAATAACTCTTAGAAGAATGTAGAGGCATTGAGTTTTAAGCATCATGACTATTTTGGAGTGGAGACTAAATAAGGCGAGATTCATACGACATCGCTTAAGTCGAAGAAGTTCTAAATAGGGATTTTTTTATACAAAGGTAACATAAAATGATCGAGTGTATGAGAAGAGAGCACTTGTCACGTCCCATTTGTATGGGGTGCAAACACCAAGCCACGAGGTGCATTTCCAGAACATTCCAGGATGCAAGTCTATGCAATCTGTGCTCAAGGGGCTTGTGCACAGATACGAGGGACCGTGTGGGGAATGTTTCAAGGAAGAGGTTGAAGAGTATCAGGCCAAAGTCGAACCGAGGACGGCCACGACTAAGGTGGGGGAGTATGTCATGGCCCATTAGAGTCACGACCCAACCTAGGGGATGTCGAGGCTCAGTAAAGTCCTGGCCTAGTAGTGCGCTAATCTTCTTAGTCCAAGGGGAGGCCCTGTTGCCTACGTGGGCACAGTGGATCTTCTAATCAAGGAAGAGATTGGAAGATATTCTAATTAAGGAAGGTATTGGAAGATATATTCTAATCAAGGAAGGAATTAGAATATATATTCTAATTAAGGAAGAGATTACAAGAGATATTCTAAATTAGGTAGGGATATTCTAGCTATGGAAGGAATATCCTAAATTAGTATAATTAAATTGTAATTAGACATAATTCCTAATTTAATACGTGTAAGTCCTATAAATACCCTAAAGGTATTTCATTGTAATTATCAAGCATTCTTTCAATATAATCTTATTCTCAAGTGTTTTCTCTCTCTAAGTCCTTTCTTGCGTTTGAGTTCTTCTTGCATTGTGTTTAGAAGGGCTTTCTGATAGGATCGGCTTTATCGATAGAGACGGGGGTCTTGCTAAGGATGAAGGCTTATGAAAAACGGTTTGAAAGAAATCCTGTAAGGGATTTAATTCGCTTTCTATTCTACACAAACTTGAGTAAACACTTGAAACGGATTCAAGGCGGAATTGTTTACTTGGGTTTAAAGCACAAGATGAAATATGAAAAGATGACAGAAATGAAGAACACAACAGTTTGTTTATGGATGTTCGGAGAAATTCTCCTACGTCACCCCTTCTTCCAACCACCAGAAGGATTCACTATAATATGGTTCGAATCAAAATACATTTTACACACACACTTAGCTCACTATTGAATAGAACACTTTCTGTTCAATTACAAGATGAAGAATATCACTCAGCTAAAGGTGTTTTGATTCTAGCTCTCTCTTGATTCACACACAGTACAATCATAAAGAAGCTTCACAGTTCAGTAAGCAAGATGATTGAGTAGTTTTCCTCTCTACAAAATCAGATTGCTTGTTCGTTCGGCAGAATTCGTAAGGAAGATTGTCCGTTGTCCTTGAGATTTATTAAAATACTGAGAAGGAGTTAACGGTCGAATCTTCAAGAATGATACGTGGAACTCTTCCATTGGAAAGCCTCCATTGTACACAGCAGGTTCTGAGCACAAAGATCGTGGTCGTACATCACTGGTAGTACGCCGAATATTCCATCAGGGATATACCTGCAAAACAAATAATGTGAGGAAAATTCTCTTACGTGGCATTCCTTGATTGGATGCATATAGCTGTTGTGCTAATTTTCACTAGAAAGTGGAGCTGAAGTAGGGTACAGCTATAGCACGTGGGTAGGTGAAATGCTAGATTCAAGCGTACTGCTTAAACTGAGCATTAGACGTATTTCAGTTAGACAGATTGTGAAAATCAGTCTAATGAAATAATTCATCTCCTTCTAATAGAAAACCGTCTATTAGACCGCTTGGTCTAATAGAATTAGACCCGCGTCTAATTACAATAACCATTAGATTGCACGTTAACTCCACTGAGTTAGACTGCACGTCTAATTCCGGTTCTAACTCAGACTTGTCTGAAGGAGTTAGACGCACGTCTAACTTTCACTAATTAGACTACACATCTAATTATCCAATAACCATTAGACTACACGTCTAACTCCACTAAGTTAGACTGCACGTCTAATTCCGGTGCTACCTCAGATTTGTCTGAAGGAGTTAGACGCACGTCTAACTTTCACTAATTAGACTACACGTCTAATTATCCAATAACCATTAGACTGCACGTCTAACTCCACTGAGTTAGATTGCACGTCTAATTCCGGTTCTACCTCAGACTTGTCTGAAGGAGTTAGACGCACGTCTAACTTTCACTCATTAGACTACACGTCTAATTATCCAATAACCATTAGACTGCACGTCTAACTCCACTAAGTTAGACTGCACGTCTAATTCTGGTTCTACCTCAGACTTGTCTGAAGGAGTTAGACACACGTCTAACTTTCACTAATTAGACTGCACGTCTAATTATCCAATAACCATTAGACTGCACGTCTAACTCCACTGAGTTAGACTGCACGTCTAATTTCAGTTCTACTTCAAACTTGTCTGAAGGAGTTAGACGCACGTCTAACTTTCATTTTCTATTAGACTGCACGTCTAATTCCGCATAAATTAGACTACACGTCTAATTGCAAATATATTAGACTACACGTCTAACTCCGATGAGTTAGACTGTACGTCTAATTCTATGCATTAGACTTACGTCTAATTTCGTGCATTCATTAGACTACACGTCTAACTCCGATGAGTTAGACTGTACGTCTAATTCTATGCATTAGACTTACGTCTAATTCCGTGTATCTATTAGACCATCCATTTAATTACACGTCTATTAGACTACACGTCTAACTCTGATGAGTTAGAATGTAAGTCTAATTTTATGCATTGAAAGCCAAAATCGGTCTAATGACCCTCATTAGATCCAAGTCTTATGAAATATTGTTTGAATACACCTGTATCAAAACTCATAAGTTATTTCATCATCAAAATCTTAGTGGTTAAATTATTTCAACACTTAGTTAAAATAATTTGACCCAACAATTTCCCCCTTTTTGATAAAGAAATTTGCAAACCTGCATACATATATCAAAACATGCGTTCATCATATAAATAAACAAACCACTTGTTCACTTACATCATTCATCCAAAATCCAGTATTCGAAAAACCATCAAAGAAACATGTTCAATAGAGTTAAATAGAGTAAAAGAAGAGAAATCATTGTTCTTCCCTTTTAACTCGAGGGTCGGTTGGACTCATCTCTTGACCGGGAAGCATGTTGAAGAAGGGAGGATAGCCGCGACCACCACGACCGCCTGCACTTGATCTTCCACCGCGTTCACCACTAGTGGCACGTCCACCTTAATCAACATTGGATAGCCTACTCCGGCCACCACCACTTCGACCTCCACGCTCACCACCGCTTCGACCTCCACCTCTCTTGGTTGGCCTAGGATTGTCATCGGTGCTTGGAGCTCGCCTGGATCTTGTGCCGATTGACACACCATCGTTTCTTCTGCTTGACTCACCTTGAGCTGGTCGAGGTTGAGCACCTTAAGCATTGGCCTTTGCGTCCTCCTTTGCTTGAAACTTCCTAGCAATGGAGTCAGCAAATTCCTGACGTTCATTATCATTCATGCTCATACACCCCTGAATTTCCACCATCTAATTCTTCACCAGACTGAATTCTTCTAAGGTTTCCTTGTGGCGTTCATCATTGATTTGCCTTTGAATATTAAATAACTCGGTTTGACAATTGACAAGTTGCTTTTCAAACTTTGAAAAGTTTACATTCGCGATATGGGTCTCATATGTGTTCTTCTTCAAAGTGTTATCCAGCTCAATGAGAACCGTGAAAATCTTGTTAAAGCTCTCTCTTTCTTCTTCCTTTGAGATAATGGCATGAGAAATGGTCTTCTGAATCGATGAGAGCATAGACCTCATAGATCTTAACACTTTATTTCCTCCTGCAGATGACTCTTCATGAGACGAGACTTCTTCGGATTCCGCTGCCATGCTTTGAATAGGCTCAAAGTTTGTGTGAATCTGCAAAGATTGCTCCGGTTGATTCATTTCGGCAATTCTAGCAGCTTTGTCTCGCTCTTCTTCTTCAAGTTCTTCTTCAGCTCTCTGAAATCTCTCAAGCAGATTTCCAGAGTAGTGAATAGGATTGTTGAGGTTTTCGTGAACATTTCCCACAATGGTGTCGGTAAATAAACGGGGCTTGATAAACGTTGCATGCTAATCCTATTCCTCCTCAGATGAGGAACTATCTTCTTCATCGACCTTTTCTTTGGAGGGTTCCCCCTCAGTTCTGGCAGTTTCTGGCTGAGTATCCTCGGCTAATTTCTCTTGAACAACCTCTGTTCTCGCAACAGGGGTTATTAACACGTCTTCTTCAATAGGAGCTTTAAAAGCCTCCCCAGTCACATCTTCTTTGATAACTTCTTCTTCATTTATCTCAAGAGCTTGTTCAGGCTCTTGGATAATCACATCTTCTTCTTCTTTTCCATTTAGACGTTCTTGAATAGGTTGATCTAGAATGCGTCTCTCTTCGGCAGAAAGATTCCCAAATTCGATCAAGAGAGCAGCATCTAGCTCATCAGCATCATTATCAGCATCTGGAATATCCATAGCTTCTTCTTCATTGAGAAGTTCTGCGCTAGAGCATCGGCGCCATGAATGTGTTTAGAAGCAACAGAAACATAACTGTCCAGGATATCGTTCAGCTTTTTCAATACCTGCATTTCAACATCAGCTCCTTTCACATCAGGATTGAAATTAGCTTTCTTGGCTTCGAAAATTGGAAAAAGAGCTTTTCCAAATATGCACGCTTCCACTAGATCTTTTCTCTTTAGAGCCTCACCAACTTCTGAGGTTCATGCCCATTTCAAAACTTTCTTCTCGTTTGCCACCCTCTTCTTCCATTCTTTAGAAATAGCAACGTTTGACAAAGAATCTTTGTACTTGGAAGACAGTCTCTCCATGGACCAAGATTCATAAATTCCCAATTTCTCAGCAGTAAGAACTTTTACTTGATCTAAAATGAAGTCAACAATTCATGTTGCCTCCGATACCTTTTTAGGAACTTGAATTGCAATGGATTTACCTTTTCCGATAACCTCTACGGGTTTTGGAGCAGGTCTTGGTTCACCGATCACGATTCCATCTACCCGATTTCTGGAACGCATCAGTTCGAACGCAGATTGTGGTTTCTTACAGAGCTCAGCAGGAAGCTCCATAAGAACAACTTTCCCAGCTACCAATGAATCTTTAGGAACTGGAATAATGGGTTCACCAGCCACAAGGGTAAGAGCAGCACCTTGTTCTGGTTGCGATGACTCTGTAACACCGGCGGCTACAAGGTCAGTTTGAACAACAGGAGACTCAGTCCTGTCAACAATTTCATCATTTGGACCGGCTGACTCAACAGCAGGCCCTTCACCAGATTCTCTCAATAGAGAGAATATAGATTCAGCTTGTTCCACTATGGGAACATTAAATTTAGGCACAGCGGCCAAAGATTTAGAGGACTTTACCTTTGCAGATTTAGACGCTCGAGGCACCCTTGTCTTCTTCTCCTTTGAGGCACAAGACCTCGAAGGTTTCCTCAAAAAGGTTGAGGGAGTGGATAATGATGACATTGGAGTTGCAGCAAGTACGCCTGGACCTTTCTTCAACCTTGAATCAATAGATTCAGAGTCCTTCTAGTTTGGACTTTTCTGACTGGAGGAATTGGCCTCCGATTCGTTTACAGTTTTCGTTCTCTTTGCCCCTGTTGATAGAACAGAAGCAGAGGGCTTTGATCGGGTAGAAGGTTTTCCACCGGTCTGGTAACTAGAGGCACCAGATGCAGATTCAAGGTTGCTCTTCAACCTCGTCAGCGTGCTAGCCACCGTAAGAGCAGTAAATACTCTTGGAGAGTTGATCTGCATCGGTTCACGAACAGGTACCCCCAAATGCTTCAACAAATGACTCAGTTGAGCCGCATATGTTATACTTTCCTTGTTCGTCTGACTGATAGAATATCACAAGTTCTAGAAAAGGGTATGAGCCCAGTTTACCTGAATCCCTTTTGAGATAGCACACATATAGTCAAAACGGTCTTGACTATAGATGTTAGATAAATTAGACCGGTTCAATAAAAACTTAACAAAACAAAACTTCATGTGCAAGAACGGTTAAAGAACCAGGATCGGTCAAGTAATCCAACCGGTCAAGTAATCCAACCGATCAGGAAGACAAGACCGGTTAGAAGACAAGGCAAAAGATGTAACCAAAACCAGAAGTCATCCGGTTAACCTGAAGCTATGAAAAACCTGAAGTCATCCGGTTAACATAAACAATCGGTAGACATCTTAAACCGAAATGCATCTAACCGGAAAACCGATGAAAATACTATTTGAGAAAGAAGTCAGAATTATCAAATCAAGTACAATCTACAAATCGGTGCAAACAGATAATTTGAGTATCTGCGGAAGATGATATCAAAGGAACAGACCATAACATTGCCATATCTATACAAGTCTGAGGATACTCTGCAGGCTGTAGAAGACCGCCTGAAAAGATCTTTCCACTCTGGGATAAGTCAGAGGCGCAACTTTCCAGGTGCAGGCAACTGTCCAACCGACAATTTCTATATTAAGTAAAAGACAAACCTAGCCGGTTTGACCTACACATTGGAAGCCTAAACCGCCAGGTCTGAAACACTGAACCTCTGCTCAACCAATCAGATTCAAAGAAAAGAAATGTGACCGTTGGCACATTTCACCTATAAAATAAGGAGCTGAAGAGGAGTAAATGCAGTTACAAGAGACAACAATTAAGAGTTACCAGTTCTAGTAGTTACAACAACCCAAGTTATAAGTTGCGTTTATCTCTCTAAAGAGCTCAAGTGTGCATTTGAAGTAAGATTACAATTTCGGTGAGAATTGTACGAGTGTTTATCGAGCAGCAAATAAGTCTCGATCGGATATTGTGTTTGTGTATTCCTTAGTGAATATCCTTCGCGTGGTTTTGAGAGGAAGGGGTGACGTAGGATTTTTATCTCCGAACATCCATAAAAACCTGTTTTGTTCTTTACTTTCTGCCGGCTTTACATTCTAACCGATTTATACTAACCGACTCATACCTCCCTAACCGATTAAACACTACTTAAACCGATTTACTGAATCCCAAACCGACCCACTAAACTCCAAACCGACTTTACTCAAATCCGGTCTTATTCATCCAGTGTGCGTGCTGCTTCAACCTGAAACAAACCACTTCTGTACTTGAACTCGGTTCAAGGGTTTGTGACAGTTTGTGTAGTATTGAAACCCCGGTATTAATCTCTAACTGGATTAAACGCCAACCGTTGAGTGAAAGGTGTAAACCGGCCAAACCCCGGTTCCCCAGCCCCGACCTAGATCCTAACAATAGAGATTGAAGGAACCAGCTTTCCCTTGTAGCGCCTTCGCCACCACGTCGTTTAGAAGAATGAAATGCGGTTTGAATACCTTCTTGAATCAATTCACATGGATCTTCGAACCGTCTGCAGAAAAGGTTGTCTTCATCTCTTCCATGATTTCTGAAGATATAACCAAGTTGAATAGATGACCCTCCGTCGGAAGTTCAAAGAACTCCGCATAAACTGCTTCGTCGAAAGAGAACTCCGTTCCGTTGACGGTTGCTACGATGCATTCACCCACCATAGTTGTCGTTTTGAAGAACTCGCGAACTTCGTCTTCGTAGAAGATGAACGGTCTGCCTAGATACTTCCTTAGCCCAGAATATTCTAGAGTTTGGAACATCTTCACCACCTCCGGTTGATCGAACGTATACACCGATGGAAAATCCACCTGCAAAGTACAGTGATCGAGAGTGATTTTCTTCACCATTTTCGAAAGAATATGAATCGACACAGGATTTCAGAGAGATTTAGTGAGAGAAATGCAAAGAAAGTTAGGGTTCTTAGGAATTTTGAAGGATTGAAAGATTTCAAATTAATGTAGTAATGTCCTTATATAGATGGAAGAGTGAAATACAGAATAACCGTCTATTCTAGGGGTATGGCCCATTAAGAAATGTTAGACGTCCTTTTTCAAGAAGTCATCATTAAAAATGAGGGTATATTAGTCATTTTCTCTAAACTTGATAGACAAGTGTCTTCATGTTATTAAGAGATGACTGTTTGATATTTTGAGCGGGAAAAGCGGATAGCTCTCAACGTGAGACAATTGTCCTTGATCAGTCTAATCGGCACGTAGTTAGACGTTTTTCTTACTCCAGAAATCCATATAACATAACGTCTATTAGACGGATGAGTCTATTAGACGCATACGTCTAATTCCGTGTTTATAAAAATCCGTCTAATGTTTATTAGACGTGTACGTCTAATTCCGCATAAACACCACGTGTTAGACGTGTGTTGATTAGACGTGAGCATCCATTTGCTCATGACGTAAAAAACGTCTAACGTCTATTAGACGTGTCCGTCTAATCGCGTAGGTGTGACACCTCAACATATAGACTTAGATGAATAGATTATGAGCAAAAATACGTCTAAGTACACACTGTTTCTTTTAGACAACCTTGTCTAATTAGACCGATTAAGGATATTCGTCTAGAGAGTAACTTTACTTTCAAAGTAATTTTTCCCTCTCATTATAAATATGGAAATTAGAGTTTAATAAACAATTTTTGTGGTCCAAAGACCAAAAACATTTTTAACAAATAAAAACATTTAATCTTTCAGAATGGCAAATTCCATTGTTGATCTTCCAAGCTGTGTACTCAGAGGAGTACTCTTCTAGCTTTCATCCTGCGATCCTCCTGCATCACCTACAAAATAAACTATTTACACATTTTGGTATCCATACTCAATTGGGTCCTCGATCAATTAGTCCCTTAGGAATTCATATCTGAGTTATTTTGATGGACTTCCCATTTTGTGTTGTGATTAATGCATAAGATTTTGACTTAGCAGATGACTTCCTGTTAGCCACTGATCCTTTAACTTTTAAAGAAGGTTTTCTTTTAAAACTCCTTGACTTAGAGTCAGGTTTTAAATTATCAGACTTATTAGTTTTTTCTAGCTTATTCTTAAGCCAGCTAACAGTTGGTGGAACATAAATTATTTCATTTTTGAAAGCAACTTCTTCATGAATAGGATCAGATTCAATATCAGTCACACTTCCTTTAACAAAACTTATTGGCTTAAGTCTGTCATTTGGTTTTGACTTTTTACATGAAAGGTTAGGGTCATTGCTATTAAATCCCAATCCGGATCTAGATCTAGCAGGTTTCTACATGCTGATCTGATATTTGACAGCATCACCAGACCTTGTCCATGCACAAACAACATAGTTAAGTCTTTTGTTTTCAGATGAAAGAGTTTGAATCTGTTCCTTGAGCATCTCATTCTCAGATGAGATCTCTTCAATCTTCTTTTCAAAATCATTTGACTCTTCCCCTTTAAACAAAATTGGTTTATTTAAATCTTATGAAGATTTAGTTTCATTTAGAGATTCTGCTAGCTTTCTATACTCGATGACCATGTCATCTAGTGCAGCTACCAGTTGTTCCCTTGAAAACCTTTCGGAGGAGAAATCAAATACCTCAGTCTCCTGAGTTCTTTCTTCATCTTCTCTGGCCATGAAGCAAGCTACGTCTTCTTCATCACTTTCACTAGATGAAAAGTACGAGCCACGGCTGCTTCCTCTGTTCTTTCTGTCACCAGCCATAAAAGTCTTCAACTATTTTCCATCATCCTTGGCATCTTCACGCTTTGGCTTCCGGCATTCTGATGCATAATGACCTTTAATACCACAGTTAAAACAAGTAACATTAGCTTTAGATTTTCTATTATTATTAGAATTTGAATAGTTTGAGTTAGAGTTGCTCTTCTTCATGAAGTCGCCAAAATTCATCACAAAGAGAGACATGGGATCGTTGCTCAGCTGTTGAGCTTCCATCTTCACGTCAGGAGCGGTTGGTGGCTCTTCAGCAGTCACCAGCGCCTTGGCAATAATAACGGACGTGGGTTGATCTTCTTCCATCCTACAGTTCAGCTCGAACTCATAGGCCTTGAGATCAGCAAAGAGATCAAAGAGAGAGATCTTGTTAAGATCTTTGGATTCTCTCATCGCCATAGTCTTTATGTCCCATTCTCTTGGAAGAGCACGCATGACCTTGATAGCAAGCTCCCTGTTGCTATAGGTCTTGCCTAGGATGGACAGAGAGGAGACGATCTTGCTGAATCTGGTGTCGAAATCGTTCATTGTTTCACCAGGACGCATTTTGAAGTTGTCGAACTGTTGAGTGGCAACCATGATCTTGTTTTCCTTGGTTTGCTCGGTGCCCTCACACAGTTGAGTGAGTCTATCCCAGACCTCTTTGGCAGTGTCACATTCGATGATGTAGTTGAACATACTGTCATCGAGAGATCTGTACAGAACGTCAAGAGCCATGTTGTTGAGGTTGTTCTGCCTCTTTTCATCAGTAGTCTAGTCAGCCTTCTCCTTATCAATCTTGATAGGACCTTCTGTGACAACGCTCCACATGTCATCATGAAGAGAAGAGAGATGAGAACGAACTCTTTTCTTCCAAACAATGTAGTTTTCACGAGAGAAGGTTAAAATGGCTATAGCACTGGCATCTTTGGGTATGGTCGACATATTTCAGAAAAAGCTTGAAAATAGAAACAGGTCTCTGATACCAATTGATAGGATCGGCTTTATCGATAGAGACGGGGTCTTGCTAAGGATGAAGGCTTATGAAAAATGGTTTGAAAGAAATCCTGTTAGGGATTTAATTCGCTTTCTATTTTACGCAAACTTGTGTAAACACTTGAAACGGATTCAAGGCGGAATTGTTTACTTGGGTTTGAAGCACAAAATGAAATATGAAAAGATGACAGAAATGAAGAACACAGCAGTTTGTTTATGGATGTTCGGAGAAACTCTCTTACGTCACCCCTTCTTCCAACCACCAGAAGGATTCACTATAATTTGGTTCAAATCAAAATACAGTTTACACACACACTTAGCTCACTATTCAACAGAACACTTTCTGTTCAATCACAAGATGAAGAATATCACTCAGATAAATGTGTTTTGATTCTAGCTCTCTCTTGATTCACACACAGTACAATCAGAAAGAAGCTTCACAGTTCAGTAAACAAGATGATTGAGTAGTTTTTATCTCTGCAAAATCAGATTGCTTGTTCGTTCGGCAGAATTCGTAAGGTAGATTGTCCGTTGTCCTTGAGATTTGTAAATACTGAGCAGAAGCTAACGGTCGAATCTTCAAGAATGATACGTGGCACTCTTCCATTGGAAAGCCTCCATTGTACACAGCAGGTTCTAAGCACAAGGATCGTGGCCGTACATCACTAGTAGTACGCTGAATATTCCATCAGTGATGTACCTGCAAAACAAGTAATGTGAGGAAAATTCTCTTACGTGGCATTCCTTGATTGGATGCATATAGCTGTTGTACTAATATTCACTAGTAAGTGGAGAAGAAGTAGGGTACAGCTATAGCACGTGGGTAAGTGAAATGCTAGATTCAAGCGTACTGCTTAAACTGAGCATTAGACGTATTTCAGTTAGACAGATTGTGAAAATCAGTCTAATGAAATAAGTCATCTCTTTCTAATAGAAAACCGTATATTAGACCATCTGGTCTAATAGAATTAGACTCGCGTCTAATTACAATAACCATTAGACTGCACGTCTAACTCCACTAAGTTAGACTGCACGTCTAATTCCGGTTCTACCTAAGACTTGTCTGAAGGAGTTAGACGCACGTCTAACTTTCACTAATTAGACTACACGTCTAATTATCCAATAACCATTAGACTGCACGTCTAACTCCACTAAGTTAGACTGCACGTCTAATTCCGGTTCTACCTTAGACTTGTCTGAAGGAGTTAGACGCACGTCTAACTTTCACTAATTAGACTACACGTCTAATTATCCAATAATCATTAGACTGCGCGTCTAACTCCACTGAGTTAGACTGCACGTCTAATTCCGGTTCTACCTCAGACTTGTCTGAAGGAGTTAGACGCACGTCTAACTTTCACTAACTAGACTACACGTCTAATTATCCAATAACCATTAGACTGCACGTCTAACTCCACTAAGTTAGACTGCATGTCTAATTCCGGTTCTACCTCAGACTTGTCTAAAGGAGTTAGACGCACGTCTAACTTTCACTAATTAGACTGCACGTCTAATTATCCAATAACCATTAGACTACACGTCTAACTCCACTGAGTTAGACTGCACGTCTAATTTCGGTTCTACCTCAGACTTGTTTGAAAGAGTTAGACGCACGTCTAACTTTCATTTTCTATTAGACTGCACGTCTAATTCCGCATAAATTAGACTACACGTCTAATTGCAAATATATTAGAGTACACGTCTAACTCCGATGAGTTAGACTGTACGTCTAATTCTATGCATTAGACTTACGTCTAATTTCGTGCATTCATTAGACTACACGTCTAACTCCGATGAGTTAGACTGTACGTCTAATTCTATGCATTAGACTTACGTCTAATTTTGTGTATCTATTAGACCATCCGTCTAATTACATATCTATTAGACTACACGTCTAACTCCGATGAGTTAGACTGTAAGTCTAATTTTATGCATTGAAAGCCAAAATCGATACACCTGTATCAAAACTCATAAGTTATTTCATCATCAAAATCTCAGTGGTTAAATTATTTTAACACTTAGTTAAAATAATTTAACCCAACACTTTCTAAGCTAGAATCAGGGTCGATTTAGCTTAGTGCCGCACGGGTCGAATTTTAGCCCGTGACAACGTGGAGGATTAAGAAGCATTGAATTTTTATTTTAGTTATTTTGCCTTTCTTATTTGTTTTCATTTTTTATTTTAATTTCTACATTATAACCCCGACTTATTATTATTCTTATTTTGGCACATATCGATTTGGCCAACTAAGCTCTGAAATTGTGACCAAATCTGTTTAGGATCCACTTAGTATCTATGTATGGGTAAATTCATCACAGTTTTTTCTATTCATTTGATAAACGAGCAGTATCTCCATTTTCTTTCTTCTTATCTCGTCATAGTCCTCACATAATCCTTTATCTTCTCCAATGAATTAGTTGTGTATTTTCTACAAGTTTACGCACGACTCTAATCTCATTGTGATATCACTCGTTCCAATCAACCATCTTGAAGTGTAGCACCAAGACTAGATGCTATAAAAATCCTAAATTTTCTTGTTGGTGGTTGGGTTAAGACTATGGTTCTAAACATCCAAATTTTATGGTCCATTGATGAGTTGAGCTTTTTTTTTTTTTTTTAGTAAACATTCATATTTTTCTTGATGAACAAACTCAAAATTAAAATTCAAGTTGTCCTAGGATATGCCAATCAATATAATTTTGATCATTTGTTAGCCCTTAACCAATAATGAAGATGGTTGTTACTAATAATTTGCTTCCTTAATCTTAAATTATACTTTTAATTATATAAATATAATTTTATTATAAAAAAAAAGAAAAAAAAGACACGTTGGTATGATATTAAGAATTCAGACAGACAAAAACGGAAAGAAAGTGTAAAACCAAAACCATTATCGAGTCTCTTACTATAATAGGCAAGGTAAGGCCTATTGTTTGATGACAATATGGAATTGAGAGATATTAAGGAAAAAATAAATATGTGTGAAGTGATGTCCCAAAACAACCAACCCAAAATTAAGCGCCGCATGCACTTGTCGATCACAACCCTTGCGCTGGATCATGAATCGCTCCCCCCCGGCCCTGCTCCCTCTGTTCTTCCTCTCGCCCTTACGGCATGCTATAGCTCCCTCCCAATCCCATCATTAGTATTAATACTACCCTAAATCAATCTGCTGAACTCATCTTCGACCTTAGTAGTCATGTGACCTCATCGCCAATACATACACATTATTGTATGGCTTCCAATAGACAGCTTGTTCCGGGAAGCGGACAAAACACCCCTTCACCTCCGTCTTCTCCGGTAAGGTCTAGGCACCGCCGCCCGCTCGCATCTAAGCCTGAAACCACTCTTGCCCAACGTCTCTCTTGGTTCTTCCTCTGTTTTCTCATTCGCAGGCAACGCCTTTTCCTCTTGGCCCCTTTGCTTTATATAGCAGGCATGCTTTTCTATATGAGGACTGAATTAACCAATTCGGCTATTCTCAGTCCTGTAATTAAACATCACCCATCGCTCGGCTCCTTGTACCGGAGTCCTCAGCTTTACGCTAATCTACGTCTTCATATGGACACAGACAAATCCTCTGTAGATGCTGTCAGTACTACTTATCATCATCCTTTCTTCTTTTTCTTCTACTTCTACTTCTATTTTTAATACCTGATGCACATCTATTATTTAATTGCATGTGACATACACTCATGATCCAAGTTAGTTATTTCATTCAGTTTTACGTTATTTCATCATGCAGACAGGGTTTAACATAAGGAATCTTTCCTTAATTCAATGTAGATATCAACTATATGGAGACAATCTAGACATGGCAAGTGGAAACCATGTACTGAGATTTCATCTCGAGGTATAAATTAACTATTTCTGTCTTCTACTCTTTCATATTTCGACTAACCAATTGTGAGTGTCATTGTAGATCTGCCAGAGTCAAATGGGTTCATCTACGTTGAGGCAAACGGTGGTTTAAACCAGCAGAGGGCATCGGTAATGTTTTTCAATCATTTCTTTTAAGTATCGATCAATTTTGTGAAAAGGAAACAAAACAAGTTGACATAAAATTATTGTAGATATGCAATGCTGTTGCAGTGGCTGCCTATCTCAATGCAACTTTGGTGATACCCAATTTCCACTTTCACAGTATATGGAGAGATCCCAGGTTTTATCTTTAGCTTTAATTTCCTTGTCTGATGAACTAAATGATCACTCTTTTTCAAACTTTGATGTTGCTTTTGTGACTAGTGCAGCAAGTTCAGTGACATATACGACCAAGAATACTTCATTAGCTCATTGAAAAGTGAAGTGCGTATTGTTCACAAGATTCCTGATCAAATTATGGATCGATTTGATCACAATATGAGCATTGTCTACAACTTCAGAATAAAGGCTTGGGCACCTATTCAGTATTATGAGAAAACACTTCTTCCAAAGCTTCTTGAAGAAAAGTAAGTTCAAGAGTCTTACATAGTTAAGTTAAGGAGTACATACTGTATTTCTTAATTATTTTTCAATGAAATCTTTATGTTACATGCCAAATATAAATAGTAAATATCTAATTGTAATAATCAAGTCTCTTTAACATAGAAGATTTCAAAATTATACCTTTATAATCTTTATACTTTAATTACATCTTTCTTTTTAATTTGGAATGTATATTGAGACATTATCTAGTATTTCAAATATTAGCAACATAATTTGAATAATTACTAAGATATTAATTGATTTATTTTAACATTTTCACAAAGGTGAACTCTGAAATAATTGTGAGTTCTCCTATTTGAAATTGACTGTCTACCTTTTTATAGCATGTAAGTCACCTAATCTGTAGTAGATATATACAAAATAGTTTGACATTTTAATCACTCTTTCTGGACTATAATGATAATCAGTCTCAAAGTGTTTTTGTACTAGCATGAAAAACATGATTTAACGAGTGAAAAGAAACTCCAATAATGTCACCCTAATAGGTTGGAGAAGTGAACAAAAGAACACAAAATTCACCTAAAAGAGGTTGAAGACAAAATATCACGCACTTGTTATTTTTTAGTGTTCCAATGATAAAACTATCACCATGAAATATTATACTTTTTTTTCTCCATTCTAAATTTTGGGCTACAAAGAGTCAGTAAAATGTGAATCTGCAAGTTAATTTCTAATAATTCAGAATATAACCTCTTATGAACAAAGATTATATATCTAGATAGCTAGCAATGCAACATGTTGTTATCTCTGTTAGTTAAGATGAGTTGTTTGAAGAAAACTTAATTCATGACTTAAGTATGATAAAGATATCCTAAAATAAGTTTTGTGACAACCTAGTAAGATATAGATATGATATCTTGCGCGTAACCCACAACCAAATTTTGTTTGGAGTCGGGGGAGGCTTGAGGATATAATAGAAGAAATTAATTATATGGTTGAGGATGATTAAGATGTTACTTTACACAGAAGGGTTAACAATTGACATAAAGAGGATTCTGATCCTTAGGCAAAGTAATAAATTTTAATCCTCTTCTTCAACTTATAACATTTTCTCTAACCTCTTATGTAAGGATGAAAAATGTGAGAAGGTCGATAGAGTGATTAAGACAGTTGAGAAAATTCAGGATGACGAAGAACACAACTTGATAAAATAACAAAATGGAAAAACAATAGAGAAATTTAGAAACTCCAAAGTGGAGTAAACTATGTGATTAGCAAAGAGAAAGCCTTGAAATGAAATAATGACAAAGACATTCAAATTGAGGTCGATTTTATCTCTTTTGAGAATATTGATCTCTCATGATTCAGATTTTATGTCATGCATCTAGTGAGACTCATTCACCAATGAAGGTGATGACAACCTTCTTGCTTCGGTTTTTTATGTTGTCTTTGAGTATTATTTGTTCATTCATTAATATTCTTTTGAGTTCCTTTTAGATATTTGTAATCCAAGATCAATTCAGGTCTTAACTGGTTCATAAAAAATATTTATGTTTTTTTTTGTCACATAATTTTACAATCTTTGTAATAGTATGTAATAATGAAAAGATTTGTTTTTGAATTTAATTAGTGAGATTACTCTATTCTTATTAAATTTAGTAAAACAATAGAATATATCAAAAATATCTTTCGAATTTCTAAACTTTGCATCTTCAAGACTTTAACTGTAGGAATATATGTTTAATTAAGATGTCTTTTGAAATAAGAATATATGTTGAGATATGTCTTTGATTCTTTGGAGCATTAGCAAGTGCCGAATCTGATTGTCTGACTAGTCATGCATAATGAGTGATTATCTTTAACATGCATGCATCAATCATATCGAATTATGTGTCAGAGAAAAATTATTCAAAAGAAAGCTCAATCAAAACAGTGTTTTCATTGTTAATGACCACAAGCATGCATCTGTTGATTCTGAAATTGTAAAGTGAAATCAAGACTTAAGAGTGACACTAATAATGAATTGGTGTTTTCTTTATATAATAAAAGTGAGCAATTTCTAATTATTTTCTATACGTTTGAAAAAACATTCATTAATTATAATATAAATGAGAGTTGTTTAAAAATAACGACAAAAACAATACATAACTATTTTCTATACCGTTGTTTCAGGGTGATTAGAATAGCTCCTTTTGCACACCGCTTGTCATTTGATGCACCTCCGGCTGTTCAAAGATTTAGATGCTTAGCAAATTACGAAGCTTTAAGGTTTTCAAATTCTGTGTTAAGTATGGGTGAAAGCCTTGTGAGGAGAATGAGAGAAAGAAGTGCAAATAATAGTGGCAAGTATGTGTCAGTGCATCTTCGCTTTGAGGAGGTACGTACATACTTGAGAAAAAGGAGAGGATGTTCATCCAGAACGAAAGCTTAGTGGAGACTTATAACTCACTAGTAGAGTGCAGTAACTCATATGATCATGATCATGAGTTGGAGTCTTCACACTCGGATCATTTACAAAAACACAGAAAAAACAGCTTAATTAATTCTTTATTTATTTGCTTAATTGCAGGATATGGTTGCCTTCTCTTGTTGTGTTTTTGATGGTGGGGAAAAGGAGAAGATGGATATGGATGCGGCAAGGGAGAGAGGGTGGAGGGGGAAGTTCACAAAACGTGGTCGAATTATTCGCCCTGGAGCCATTAGAATCAACGGGAAATGTCCGCTCACTCCCTTAGAAGTAATAATATATAATTCTACTACTTCGTATTGTTTTAATTTATTAGAAATGAAAAAAAAAATGATGGATCAGGTTGGTTTGATGCTGAGAGGAATGGGATTTGGGCAAGGTACGTCTATCTATTTAGCTTCTGGAAAGATATACGATGCCGAAAGAAATATGGCCCCATTGTTTGAAATGTTCCCACTCCTGCAAACTAAAGAGATGTTGGCATCGCCAGATGAACTTGCTCCATTTAAGGTCAGTATTAATTAATGTTGTCTTGTCTTGATATAATTAACATGAATATGTAACAATTTAGATTTAAAATGTTTATTAGAATTATTCGTCGAGGATGGCTGCGATTGACTACACAGTGTGCCTTCATAGTGAAGTATTTGTGACGACTCAAGGTGGAAACTTTCCTCATTTCATGTTGGGACACAGAAGATACCTTTACGGTGGGCATTCCCAAACAGTGAGCCCTGACAAGCGCAAGTTAGCGTTATTGTTCGACAACCCAAATATCAAGTGGAAAAGCTTCAATCGCCAGATGTTGGCTATGAGAGCTCATAGTGATTCCAAGGGAGTTGAACTCAAAAGGCCAAATGATTCATTATATTCATTCCCATGTCCTGATTGCATGTGTCGTACCAACGGATCCAACACAAACGCCCCCACAACAGTATAGTATACTTCTCCAGGCCGATGCATACATGGTTGTCTTCATTAATTCCTCAACAAGATATATACATACATTATTCCCAAGGCAATATATCATTTAATTTATTTACATAATCTCCTATGCCAACAAGAAGATACATAAAAAAAAATATGTTCTGGGAGCACTTCATCCATCTGCAATGAGAAGTGCTCCTCCAAGTATAGTGATGACTGATGACAAATTGTGTACACTATTATGAACTATAGATCAAATAAATTAGAGCCATGTTGTAATTGTTCAAAAGACATGCATGCATGTGTTAGTTGCTTAATTTAATTGGAAAGAAAAGCGGTGTTTTAAAATTTTCAATAAAATACTTAATACATGTAATATAGTTTCCAACTATTATTCCAAGAGTAATTATATCAAGAGATTAAATACTTTGGATTATATGTTTTAAACTAAAGTTAAATGTGTTAGTTTTTTATATTTAATAAATGATAGTTTGGTTCAAATAAAGGAAGGAGAATAACAATGAGATGGACATATGCGTGAAATGATTATGAGTATGATTAATAAAAATGCACTTTGAATTATATGTTTTAAACTAAAGTTAAATGTGTTAGTTTTTTATATTTAATAAATGATAGTTTGGTTCAAATAAAGGAAGGAGAATAACAATGAGATGGACATATGCGTGAAATGATTATGAGTATGATTAATAAAAATGCACTTTGGATTATATGTTTTAAACTAAAGTTAAATGTGTTAGTTTTTTATATTTAATAAATGAGAGTTTGGTTCAAATAAAGAAAGAGAATAAGAATGAGATTGATAGATGCGTGAAATGATTATGAGTATGATTAATAAAAATGCATTGTTTAGTTATGAGTATTATTCATTTACATTAATTGTTAATGTTTGAATTTATTTGAGAGTTATTATTAATATTATTTTATTATTGAATGTAGTATTAATATTTCAATTTTATTTTTTTTTATTATATTTTATTTAATTAAAAATATAAAATATTACTATTTTTATATCATAATTGTTTAAAATATATAAAATATTTAAGTGTGTTATAATTTAATAACATATAAACATGTAATATTTTTTTTTGAATAAAAAGATTTAGCATGACACCTCATAGTCATGGCCACCCACTTAAATTTAAAATACTTTTAGGTAGAATTGAACCCGTGATATTTTGATCTTTTAAGCCGATTTTATCACTGAACAATTTTGGTGAATTATATAAACATGTAATATCTTATCATATAAATTACATTTTTGATAAATTATGTAAATATACTTTGATTCATTTTTTAAACACATTTAGGTTAAATAAAACATATTCCTTAATAACATATATTATAACATACTATAATTTTTTTAATAAAATTTTATGAAATTATTTTATATTTAATTTTTTTTAATATTTTTTAAATAATTATTTTTTATATAAATTTGTTATTTTCTTTTTAAATTTTTATATTTTAATTAATTGAGTATACTTTTATTAATAATATATAATATTTACAATTAATTATATAAAAATGATTATATTATTATTAGTTATTGTAATTATTATAAAAATTTATTTTATGAATTATATTTTATTTTAAATAATTTCTTAATATTATTTAAATAATATTGTAAACATGGAAATTTGACATACTCTAATTTATAAATAATATTTTTAAATTATAATAATATTAAAATAATATTTTGAATTTTAAAATTCAAAATAACCCAAAAATATATTAAACATTAAATTAGGGTTATTTATTATGATAATTAAACCCTAATTAAGAAAATTAAATAAAAATTTAAAAATAATTTGATGCTAAAATATTTTATTTATTTACCCAATTTAATCCCCAAAAGGGGTTAAAATTATTTAATTATGATTTTAAACATAAATGATGTATAATTTATGACATAGAACAATTAAATAAATACCCAAAAATACCCAAAACAAATAAAATAATGAATATAATTTTTATTATATTTCTAAAAATATTTTTTGTGAAATTTTGGGTGAAGAAAAATGCAAGAAAATGATTAAAATTCAAATTTAAAATAACACTTTCATTAAAAATATAAACTGATAATAATGTGTGGCCAAAATTATTTTTAATTGTTGCACCAGGATTTTGGACCATCGGATCAGAGTTGGATGAAAATTCAGCGCCCAGGAGGATGCCACACATTTGGATGTAACGAAACACGCGCGCGCTCGGGCCACACCAGATTGACTAACGGGGAAGCTAACTCCATTAACTCGGACACTAAACTCCAATGGAATGCTGACGGACCGCCAACGGAGCATTCCTTTTTAACAAAACGACGTCGTTTTTAAGCTTATTCTTCTCCAATACAGGGTGATCGCCGGAAACGCGACGCATGCCAACGATTCTTCTAAAAGGCCTATCTCCATCTCCATCCATCCTTATCCCTTCGTTTTTTTACCCATGTGCACGTCTCCTCTTCACGATCATTACCCCTAAGCCTAGAATCCTTACCTTATCCTAGAACTAAGCTCCCAAAGATAAGAACAAAATTATGGATAAGAACATCGATGGCCAAATTGAATACTCTATCGAGGATCCTCTTCCAATCCATCAAACAACAATAATATAATGATCCAAATAAAAGAATTAAAGAACTTCGGCGAACTATAAATTTGTGAAATTCACTCCGGCGATCCAAACTTCGACTGAGGCTTCGGGAAAGCTTCTAACACTTCATTGGAGTGTTCTCCAACGGTTAGTAAGCTTCTAGATTCACTGTTTTTCAATTTGTGATTAAAAATTGAAATTTTTCAAGTTTGATCGGGTTGCTTTGTTCTAGGGAATAATTTTGTATTTTCTTTGTTAAGAATCACTCCCTTTATGATGTATGAACTTTCTGTTGAAAGAGATTTGATCGAATCAACCTAAAACAAAAATTTACTTTGAAAATCTAGATTTTTTTAATTTGAAATTTTTTTACCTAAAAACGGTTTTGAGAAATTGATCTTTGTAGAGATCGATTGATCGTGATTAGGTTAGGACTTTTAATCCCTACAATCATATAAGTTGATTGCAACTTATAGATCATGATTTCATGATCTATATCAAAAGATATGAGACCTGTAATTTTTGACCAATTCAAAAATACTCGGTCCTCTTCGACAAGGCAAAGGACCGAGATTCTTAGCCTGGGACCAAAAAACATGACTGATAATCCTCAGTCCTAACCGAGACCGATGACCAAGAAAATTGACCTAGGACTGAGACCAAGGACCGATGTTCTTGAGTCGAGACCGAGACCTATGACCAGTGTTCTTAAGCAAGGACCGAGGACCCCGACCGAGGTTTCTAACCTAGGACTGAAAGGTCTGACTTGGGGCCGAGAATCCCAGGTCCACAACCGAGGATCTTAGATCTGGGATTGAGACTTCCAGCCCTAGGACCAAACAAATTAAGTTTATGACCGAGCCTCCTGAACCCTAGGACCGAGTAGTTCGAGTTCAGCCCCAAGCCTCCCGAACTCATGACCGAGCCCTCTGAATCTATGGACCCACACTCTCGAGCCCTAATCTAGACCACTCCGGTCTAGATCGAGCCCGTCTGAGCCCCTCCAATCCATGATTGGTAAAAATGGACCCATGCCTAGGATTTCGGTCCTAAGGACTATTTGGTTTCACTTTTCAAAATAAAAAATTATTTTTTGTAATTTTGGAACTCCAATCCATTTTCATATAATCCCGAAAGGTTAGAAATGATATTTAAATACTTTAGAATATTTCCCAAACAAATATTTTGGCTAAGGACCGTTTGGAATTTATTTTTAAATTATAACACTTTTTTGATATTTTCAGGATTTTTAATTAATCTTATATCAACACAATCGCAGGTACGTCCGTTTAAATAATTTTGTACAATTATTTACGAAATGTAAATCTATCATTGTTTAGGATCCCCGGACTACTAATTAATGGAAGTAAATGTTATAAATAAATCTTGTAATATCCAGACTTTGCTTTAAAAAATAAAATCGTCATTTGACGGGCGCGAAAACCCTATCACGAGCGTAACCAAAAACTAAACCCCTTATAAAGATTCTGGTATAAGGTACGTATATACACGTACTTTTTACTGATTTTTTTAAAATTATTTGACTACTTTGTTTTCAAATAAATAATTTTTTAAATTAATTATGTTTGATTAATTAAACCGGATTTTAATCAAATTAATATTTGGTCCCTAAATTATTAAAATTTAAATAAAATTAATTATTTTTATATGACTAATTTTTAGAAGCTGCCAGGTACTTTCAAAATATTATTTTATAATGTTTTCTTTTGAATGATGTTTGACACGCAAACCAAGATTGAAACGCATTGAACCTTGAGTCACCTCGGGTGTCCCCCGTATTGTCATGTGTCGTCAAAACACGTGCTAAGCTATGAAAGGAGATCATTCCCAGGGGTAACAATTTTTTTGGCGATTCTACTAGAGATGTAGAATTTTAATTTATAAATAAACAAAACTCTAGTTATATAATTTTTTATTTTTAACATTTAAAAAACCTTCATAATAGTCCACCTTATAGGGTTCATCACCTCAAAGGGTACCTATTGTCACGGGCTGAAACTCGACCCATGTGGCACTAGGCTAAATCGACTAAGATTCTAGCAAGTAAGTCTTTTTAGACAATGTAAGAAAAACTTAGAGAGAGAAAGAGCTTGAGAATAAGAATTATATTGATTAAATACTTGGTGTTTACAGTAATACCCTTGAAGTTTTTATAGGGCAATTAATGATATAATGCCCAACTAACTTATTAATGATATTCTCCTAACTACCTCATTAATGGGCCTGCTACCCAACTACTACATTAATTACTCTATGGCATGCCTTCTCCAATTCTTCTAGAGTATTCCTTGTAGTGGGCTTGCTTAGACGATTGGGCCTCCCTTAGGCTAGAAAGATTAGCGCACTGTGAGGCCAAAACTTTAATGAAAATTGACATCCCCTTGAATGGACCGTGACACCAATGAGCCGTAACATTCTCCCCCACCTCAGTCGTGGCTATCCTCGGCTCGACCTTGGACTGGTCCCTTTCAATCTTCTATTTGAATTGCCACAAGTGGTTATTTCTTTTCTGGCTATTCTCGACATTGGGTAGACCTTCCCCACACACCACTTTTTTTAAACGGTCCTCATATCTGTGCACAAGCCCCTTGAGCTCAGATTGTCGAGACTTACATTATTGCGGGAGTAATTTACCCATTCCTCGGTCCTCCTCCTTAACTCTGACTGCACGCCTCTTTAGATCTGCCCATTTCTTTATCTTCTTGGTGTCTTCGTCCAAAAATGCCCAAGAAAGATTTGCTTTCTCTTCTAAGGATTTGGCGAGAGTGAAGGTGAACTGACTATTACCAACGTAACATGTGGCCAAACTTTGTAGAGTTGATGGTTGTGTGGTGTCTTTGGCCTTGAGCCCCTAGAAGGTCTCCACACAAGCTATCTGGACTTCCTCGAGCACTTCCTCTTTTCCCTTGGAACCGTCCCCATCATTCGTCCTTGCAAAAGTGGCAAATGTCTCTTTCCCACATTTGCGACCTCGTCTAAACTGCATTGCCGTTAGCATGCTCATTCCCTCTAATTCCCTTCTTGTTGGTTTCACATTAGTCTTCCCATGATCCAAAATGATGAAGGAATCAAAATAAGGCATTATAAAAGCAAGTACCTGATCAAACCACTATAGTCCCAATACTACATCGTAGTTGTCCATAGGGACTAACGTAAATGAGATTGTACCCTTCCAATCTCCGATCCTGGTGTGCACTTTCTTAGCCTCCTCGGTCACCGACTTGAATGTTGTATTCATGGACTTTACCGTCCCTCTCATTGGGTGGATGCGAAGACCCAACGCCTTAGCCATTCCTCCACGCATGAAATTGTGAGTAGCTCCAGTATCCACTAGTTCTTTGATGTGCCTTCCCCGATCGAGGCATCCATGAACAACGTTCCCCTCTCTATCCCCTTGATTGGTTCTTCAACACTAGCCTTCACAACATTGAGCAATCTTAAGAATCCTATTTGAGTCTCTTCTTCGTCATCGGAGGACTCAATTTATCGAACTGTCACAACTTTTTTACCTTTGAATGGGCACATGAGGTTTATGTTGGGAAAAAGTAAAATCAAAATAAAGAAAAGAGTTAATTATGTCAGAAGTAATTAACTTATAAGTGAAATATTAAACAACGAAAGTTTGATAATGTTTAGAACGGAATTTTGATGATGTTTAGTTATGAATATTACAGAATTTTGATAATGTCTAGTTATGAATAAAGCTAAATATTCATCTAGAATAAAGCTAAGTTGTCTAATTGTTTCTATGCATGTGCATCAGACTATGCTAACTTAGACGTGGTCTAAGCAAACTAAATAGACGTGTTACGTAGTTAGACGTTGAAGACTAACTCCATTAGACGTGGTAGTCTAATGAGATGCAAAGTTAGACGTTAACGTCTAAATCCTTCAGACAGGTATGAAGTGATACGTAGTTAGACGTTGCAGTCTAACAGATACATAGTTAGACGTTGAAGTATAACTCCATTAGACGTGATAGTCTAATGGGATGCGAAGTTAGACGTTGACGTCTAACTTCTTTAGACAAGTCTGAAGGGATGCGTAGTTAGATGTTGCAATCTAACTCCATTAGACTTGGTGGTCTAATGGAACACGCAATTAGACGTTGACGTCTAGCTCCCTTACACTTGGCAGTCTAATGGAGCACGTTTAATGCCTCGCTTCAGCAGCCGTCTGAAGTTAGCATACGTCTACCCATGATCAACTAGTTGTCTGCTACTCTGTTCCATTCACTCCTGTACATATGAAAATGTCCTTCCAAAAAAAGAACGCCACAAACGCAAATGTCCTTCCAACGGTTTGTCCAGTACAAGACAATATCAGAGAGGATATTCGGTGCACTATCAGTTCGGTACATCTATGATCCATTTGCTCAGAGTCTGCTTTACTTTTTTCCTATGGGCGGCCTTCCAATGGATGCTTGCCACATGTCCATGTAGAAGATTCGACCGTTGGTGTCATTCTACTACCAATAGATGCCCAAGGACAACAGATGAATCACCGAACTATCACTTACTTAATCAATTGCCAATCTTACAAGCTTACTCTTGCACTTACTAATTTCATCATTCAAGATCAAGAAAGAAAGAATCAAATTACAGTCTATCTGTGAGAATATTGTTGATAATATTATAAGTTTAATAGAGGTTGTTATGTTCAATAGAGTGTAAGCTAGATCAGTAAACTGTATTTGATTCAAAGAATTTAGTGGAGACGCTCAAGGAGAATATTCAAACTCTTTCTTCTGAGAACCAACGTTTAACCTATATTGTCAGTTCTTGGAATAGGTCTAGAGAATCTGTCAAATATAAGATTAGTCTATTGAGGCCTTATGGATACAAATCCGGTCTAGGATTTGACAACGATGACTCAGACAAGTACTATAAGAAGTTAAACTCAGCAACTAACATGCTGAAGCCAATATGCTTTGTCAAAGGGAGTTTAAATGATAATAGAATTGATCTAAGATGTGAGGATCTAACTTTAAAGGATGAGATAATTTATGTTCTTCCAACTGTTAGTTGGCTTAAACCTAAGTTTGATGCAGCCAACAAGTCTGGCATATCAAAACCTGACAGGAAGTCAAAGAGTTTTAAACAAAAATCATCCTCTAAGGTTAAGGGATCATCTGCTAATAGGAAGACATCTTTTAAGCCTAAATCATACACACTAATCACAACAAAAAATGGGAAATCCATCAAGATAATCCAAATATGGATCCCTAAGGGACTGATTGACTGAGGACCCAAGTGAATGTGGGTACCAAAAGTTGTAAATACATTTATGTGTAGGTCCATGGAGTAAACGTGGAGCACACTCTTTTGAAAATATGCTCCAGAAGTTCAACAATTGGAATACTTGCCATTTCCACAAACTAAGTGTTTCCTCCTTAAAAATATTTTTGGTCTTGAGAACCTCAACATTTATTTATTCATTCGGTAAATATGCATAAATTGAGGGGAAAATTTAATGTTTAAAATGTTCAAACAAAAGCAAACACAGATGAAAGCTTTAATCGGTCTATTAGACGAGGACGTCTAAAAGAAAAGCAAGTACATAGACATATATTTGCTTACACAGTCTGTGTTTCTGAGTTGGATTGTCTTAGTTTAAAACCTACGCTGTTAGACGTCGAAGTCTAATAGACATTTATAAGACTAGCATAATTAGACGTTAATGTCTAACCAGACACACGTCTAATACATGATGTTCATGTGTAATTAGACGTTTACGTCTAATAGATGCTTAGATATCTATAGGACAAGCGTGATTAGACGTCTGCGTCTAATAGACTCGTGCGTCTAATAGACGTCTATTCAACCTAAATGCTAGAATGTAGAAGCAAATGAAACGTATAACTATGTGTGTAGTTAGACGCTTCATCTTCAGACTAATTGAGGACAACTATCATTTATATATATGCAATGTCATCTAATTTTCCCACACAAACATTAAGACAGTCATCTCTTAATAACTTGAAGATGCATGTATTTCAATGTTAAGGAAAATGAAAAATATACCCTTAAATATTAAATTATTATTGGTTTAAATTCTGTTAATGATGACCTCCTTTGGGAAAAGGCGCCTAACATTAATTGGTGGGCCCTCTTTGTCAAAAGTGATGGTTAAGACATGTGACCTTTCAGATTCTATTTAAGAACATCGTGCATGTGTTTGAAGCTTTTACACTCATAAGTTTCTTAAGAATCATAGTTTTTTTCTAACTTCTCTCTAAAAATTCGTGTTCATCTTCTTCCTATATTCTCAAATGGCTGACAAGAAACCTATCACTCTTGGTCACAACACCTTGCAGGTAGACTTCGACTCGGTTTACACCATTGATCAACAGGATATCATTAATATGTTCCGTTCTATGGAATATTCTGGTCTCCGGAAATATCTTGGTGGTCCGTTTGTCTTCTACTTGAAGGAAGTCCAAGAGTTCTTCAAGAAGGAAAACGTGGTCATAGATTCGATTACGGTGACTATTAACGAAACGTCTATCTCTTTCAATGAATCTATCTATGCTAAGTTTCTTGAACTTCCATCGGAGGGTCATACCTTCAATATAGCACTTCCAGTGGAAACCATCTCGGAAATGCAGATCTCGTTCTCAAATGTTGGCACTTTAATTAGGATAAACGGGAAGAAGAAGGTCCTGAAGCCAGATTTCATCCTTCTAAACGACATCATGGCGAAGGCTCTTCAAGGTAGGGTAGGTTCGTTCGACCTGTACAGGCAGGACTATTTCGACTACATGACGGTCATTTATAAATGTATGCAAATCAATTGGGCATCTATGTTATTTTCTAATCTTTTCTAGTTGATTTATTCAAGAAACAAGTAGAGTGTGGGGTTCTCAACCCAACTCGACTGGTTTATGAAGCACTTAGGTGTTCCAATGGGCGAGGGTGAGGCTATTAACCCGAGTCGCATATTCACCAATTTTTCTGTGAAGAGAACTCTTGCAAGATCGAAGCTCTCTAAGGATTTGGTGTATGGATCATCTAGCCAACAGACAGGTGGCCAGTCGGTCACTCGGTCTAAGCGACATGCTGCTTCTATTCAATTTACGAGAGCGAAAAGAACCAAATCTGTAATGGAATTTGTGGCTAGCACGAATAGCCAAAAGAGTTCTCTGAAGAAGGATTCTGGAGTAGTTGACTCTAGGGCAAGACAAGGTCTTCCTCCCTTTGCTGCTATTCCTATTCAATCCCTTTCACCATCCCCCAACTCATTGAAGAAGCCGACTAAGTCATCTGATTCTGTTGTTGATCAGAAGAAGGCGTCTAAAGTATCTAAAGCATTTAAGGCGTCTAAGGCATCTAAGTCGTCTAAGAAGTCTACTAAGGTAACTTCTTCCTCTCATCTAGCCTCAGTGCCTATTATTGATGTTCTTGTGATGGAACAAGTTGAAGGGCCGACTGTTGAGCCAGTTGGTCCAAATAGTGAATGTATTGACAGGGTTTTGTCGCCTGTCCTCCCCGAAGAATTAGTAGTTGTTGAAGTTACTGGTAATGCCGATATTATTACTGAAACATAGCAGGTTATTGCTCCAAATCCTACCGTTGTTTTACCATCTAAACAAGCTGCCACTCTGTCGAATGTTGAGCCACCCATTATTGAAATTGTTGAACAAAAACTCGACGTTAAAGGAAAGGGTATTTTGTCTGAACTCCTAGAAGGGGCCTTGTCAAAGATTATGTCTCCTCCCGAAAATATGAGAGCACCTAGAAGTGCTTGTGGCATAACTATCGGTGAACCTTTGCCAACTCCTAAACCAACTATGGTTCCTGAAAAGAGAAAGGGCATTGCTACAGAAACTTTGGAGAAGGTTTCATAATCCAACTGCATTGTGAACCTTATGATGGAGCAAGTTGAGGAAAAGGCTGTTGAGAAGATCGATATCTTCGACACTTAGGTGAAATACAGGTTAACCACTCAATTTGATGAGTTGTTCTCGGAAAGGGAAATTGTGAAAGAATGGAAAATCTGGTTAAGATGGAGAAAAGAGTCCTGAAATAGCTAAAACTGATGAGGTCTCTAAATCCCTCAAAAGAAAGGATCTTGTGGTAGCCAACATCATTGGACATACTCTCTCTCCCTTGATTGAGAAGAGAAAGAACAACTTCAACTCGCTCGATGCGGAAGCTCCTGTAGAGCAGAATGCTTTGAAGCGATTGGACCTGATTATGAACAAATATTTCTCAACAGTCCTTCAACACGTTCATGGCACTGAGTCTTCTAGGTTGAATCTGTTTCATGATTTGTCTAGTCAAGATGAGTCAATGGAGATCTTTGAATGTGATCAACCTATTTCAGATGAAGATGAGCAAGTTGTTGCCCATCTTATTGAGCTGGCCAACATATCTTTTGAAGACAAGCGGTTAATGGCCCAGCAGACTATTGAACAGACTCTGGTCTTGGTTCAATCTGAAATCATCTTAGAAGAAGAAGAGGAGGTTGTTGTTGAAGATATGTAGACACCTATTCAACAGAAAGAGACTTCTGATGTGCCTCCTCCTATTCTTGAAGAAGAAGAATTTCCGGTGGTTGAAGAATAATCAGTAAAGATTGTTGATTAGTCTCCAGAATTAGAAGCTAAGGGGGAACCCTTGAAGGAGGCAGTTTCCGAGAAGATTCCCTCTGTTGAGGGGGAACAAGCTGATAAAGAGGAGACTTCCTCATACTCATCTTCGGAAGAAAGTCCTCTTCCCTCGATCATAACACCAATAGACATTGTTGATAAAATTGTTGAATTACCTCTTCATTTTGAAGATATTTCAGAACGTATTCATCTGGTGTGTGCCGACATTCTCAATGATCAAGAGAAGTCCAAAGATCTGTCTAAAGCACCCTCTTCTCCTTCCAAAGATAAAGAACCAGAGCGTTCTTTACAAGTTAATGTGCATGTGAGCCTGATTCTTACTACTCCAGCTTGCTCTTAGGATGTTTTCTCTGCTGCTCATTCTTCAGAAGAGGATTCTCATGGAGGAGCAAAATTATATAATTCCATGTTGGATGCGATGAACTCCATTCAACAGAATATGTTGGACATGTAGTCCAGATTGGCTAATATTGAGAAGGGATCAATATCAAGCAAGGAAGAGGTGTTTTCCATTCTTGCTACTCAAAAAGAATTGGAGAAGACTATGAAGAGAAATACTTATAAAGACAACATCGTTAACTCTGAATACAAGAAGTTTGAGAAGAATTTCTTCAATAGACAAACGGAGCAGTATGCTGAATCAAAGATTTTCACCCTCGAGCTTCATCAAGATGTTATGCAGCAATGGATCTCATGCGAGCCCAAATGATGGAAATGTCCAACGTAATGAATAGAACAAAAGTCGAGTGAATGGAGCAAGTTGATTCTTTTACAAGGTCAGTTCAAGCTATTGAAGTGGTTGAGGCTGCTACTACTAAGGAATGAGCCCTTATTGAAGCTAATAATGTTAAAAAGGGGGAAGGTAGCTCTAGAGGTGGTAACTCAATAGGTGGAGCTGCTAGAGGAACTCGATCGAAATTAAAACGCAAAGCTTCTGAAGAGAATGAAGAAGGTTGCAGACCATCAAAGAGAGGTGGTCCAGGTCATGGAGGCGATAGAGGTGGTGGAAGTGGAGGCTGAGCTGCTATCACTCGATTCCATAACATCCTAACGGGCAACTCAGCGCTAGAAGGCGAAACTTATCCAAATGTGAAAAGGGAAGGACCATAAATCTCTTTCTTTGCTTTTCATATTTTAAAACTTATGTTTGAATATTTTGGTGAACTACTTTGATTTCTATCTTATTTGATGGGTGTTTATATTATTTTATTAAGATTGCATAGTTTTAACATCATCAAAAATGGGGAAATTGTTGGGGAAAACTAAAATTAAAATAAAGAAAATAGTTAATTAAGTGAGAAGTAATTAACTTAGAAGTGAAACATTAAACAACGGAAGTTTGATAATGTTTAGAACGGAATTTTTATGATGTTTAGTTATGAACATTACGAAATTTTGATGATGTCTAGTTGAGAATAAAGCTAAATATTCATCTAGAATAAAGCTAAGTTGTCTAATTGTTTCTATGTAGGTGCATCAGACTATGATAACTTAGACGTGGTCTAAGTAGACTAAATAGACGTGTTACATGTTAGACGTTGACGTCTAACTCCATTAGATGCGAAGTTAGATATTGACGTTTAACTCCTTTAGAAAATTATGAAGGGATGTGTAGTTAGACGTTGCAATCTAACAGATACATAATTAGACGTTGATGTCTAACTCCATTAGACGTGGTAGTCTAATGTGATGCGAGGTTAGACGTTGATGTCTAACTCCTTCAGACAAGTTTGAAGGGATGCGTAGTTAGATATTGTAGTCTAACAAATACGTAGTTAGATGTTGAAGTCTAACTCCATTAGACGTGGTAGTCTAATGGGATGCGAAGTTAGACGTTGATGTCTAACTCCTTTAGACAAGTCTGAAGGGATGTGTAGTTAGACGTTGCAGTTTAATAGATACGTATTTAGATATTGAAGTCTAAATCCATTAGACGTGGTAGTCTAATGGGATGCAAAGTTGGACGTTGACGTCTAACTCCTTTAGACAAGTCTGAAGTGATACGTAGTTAGACGTTGCAGTCTAACAAATACGTAGTTAGACGTTGAAGTCTAACTCCATTAAACGTGATAGTCTAATGGGATGTGAAGTTAGACGTTGACGGCTAACTCCTTCAAACAAATCTGAAGGGATGCGTAGTTAGACGTTGTAGTCTAACTCCATTAGACTTTGTGGTCTAATGGAACACGCACTTAAACATTGACGTCTAACTCCCTTAGACTTGGAAATCTAATGGAGCACGTCTAATGCCTCGCTTCGGTAGCCGTCTGAAGTTAGCATACGTCTACCCACAATCAACTAATTGTTAGCTACTCTGCTCCACCGAGTAATCAATTAACCAAATCAATTTATTGTAATTAAAAATTACTCGAAAACCACCCCGATTAAATATCTAAGATATTTCAACATATGCACAAATTCATTTTAAAATCGAAATGCAATTCATCAATGAAGATTAGAATAGCTTCAACCTAAAGACAAACTTATCCACCTTACTTTAGAATCATCACGACCAAATCTATGTTTAATTGTTAATAGAGCTTGTTGGAAACGTTAGTGGACAATCGACGTATTCACTCATAAACTCAATATAAGATTAAAAGAAAGGAGAAGGGATTTTTTACTTCAGTTCATATTCTTTCTGTAAATACAGCTACTCTATTTATACTAGGACAAAGAAACTCTTAAACGGTCAGAATTAATACTATTTAAGACTCCTATTAAACAAAAGATAATAACGTCTAATTTTTAATTAATTAATTTTATTTTCTACACACCCCTGTAAAATTAATTCTTCTTCGTGATTCCAATCATAGTCCTCATTCTACTGAAAACTTACGCTCCAAGAAGCTTCGTAAAAATATCTGCAATTTGATCAACAAATTTTACATATTCAAGTCTGATCTCTTTTTCGTAATACTCTCTCGGAAGAAGTGATATCGCGTATCGATATGTTTACTTCGATCATGAAAAATAGGATTCCTTGCTAGAGCTTGAGCAGACTTGTTGTCAACAAAAATTGTGGTCGCTTCATTCTCTAACAAACCTACCTCTTTCAACATTATTCTTAGCCAGATTGCATGACAAGCGCATGCTGTCATCGCGACATATTTAGCTTCACAAGATGATAGCGAGACTATCGCTTGTTTCTTCAAACTCCATGAGATTGCATTAAACCCCATAAAAAACACAAATTCAGTTGTGCTCTTCCAATCATCTATATCTTTGGCAAAATCACTATAGGATATTCCAACAAGTTGAAATTTCTTGGATAATGAATAAAACGGTCCAAAATCAATGGTACCTTTCAAATATCTCAAAATCCTCTTTGCCGCCTTCATGTGCTCCGTTGTGGGCACCTCCATGAATCAACTAATAATTCCCACACTAAAAGGAATATCCGACCGAGTACATCTCAAATACCTTAGACATCCAATGAGACTTTTGAATAGTGTTTGATCAATATTTTCTCCCTTTTCATTCTTGCTCAATTTAGCTCCAACCTCCATAGGGATAGCCACTGGTTTTGTTATTCAACATATTGAATATATCTAGAACTTCCTTCACATATGCTTGTTTCCCAACAAAAATTCTATCATCTGATTGACGCACTTCTAATCCGAGATAAAATGACATCAAGTCAATATCTGTCATCTCAAATTCTCGGGCCATATCGTTCTTGAACTCTTCAAAGAACTCAGATTATTTTCAGTGAAAATAAGATCATCCACGTAGAGGCAAAAGAATAAAATATCTCCATTTTTATCTATTTTTACATAAAGTGCATACTGATGTGGACATCTTTCAAATTATTTCTCACGAAAATAAGCACCAATCTGACTATACCTTGCTCAAGGAGCTTGTTTGAGACTGTACAAAGCCCTCTTCAACTTTAATACATTTCTTTCTTGTCCTTTCATCACATAGCCTTCTGGTTGCTCCACAAAAACATCCTCCTCAAGGAAACCGTTAAGAAATGCTGACTTCACGTCCAATTGGAATATTTTCCAATTTCATTGTGCCGCTAGTGAAAAAAAAATCTGATTGTTTCTAGACGAGCAACTAGAGAAAATACTTCATCGTAGTCCACTCTGTGTCGTTGTGTATACCCTTTGACGACTAATCTCTCTTTATATTTTTGAACAACACCATTGACATTCTTTTTCTCTTTGAATATCCACTTGACACCAATGGACTTCTGATCCGCTAGAAAAGAAGTGAGTTTCCATGTATTGTTTTTTTCAATGGATTGAATTTCCTCTTTCATGGCTTGTCTCCATTTCTTTTTCTTGTTAGCCTCTTCAAAACTTAAAGGCGTTGTTTCAGCTAAAAGACAGAATATAGAAACATCATTCATTACCTTTGTATTTTGTTAAAAATTTTGGATAGTTCTCATCCTTCATGATCCTTTATTAGGGCTTCCACTTGATGAAGATGCACCAGAAGATGTGTTCACTTAATGAAGATGCACCAGAATATGTGTTCGCTGTCATCATAGGAACTGTGGGCTACCATATTTCTTCTTCTAGATTGTCCTCGTCGAAGAATGAGAAGATTCGTTGACAGATCTTCATTAACTTCCCAATTTCAAGAAGCATCTTCATCGAACTTCACATCACGACTCATAACCATTTTTCTATTTACAGGATTGTAGAACTTGTACCCTTTTGATTTTTTGTCATAGCCAATGAACACAAACTTCTCGCATTGCATAGTTATGATGTAGAAGTTGAAAAATATAACATCTGTGTTGTTATTATATATTAGAGTTTAACAAAAACTAAAGAGAATGTGAAAAAAGTTAACAAAAACTAGAGAGAATGTGGAGAAAGTTAAAAGATTGTTAAACTTGAAAATAAAAAGTGAAGAGTGAGTAGAGAGTAAATAATATTTTGTTATAAAACGTGAAGATTGAGTTATGGGGAAGATAAATTAAAATGATGTTAGAGTGGAGTGCCGGTATAGGTAACATAAATAATATATTTATTGTAAATTTGTAATGATATAAAATTTGAAAAGTCATTTTAAACTTTAATATATATATATATATATATTAATATTTCAGGTATTGGGTATTGGGTTTGGGTTTTGCATACTCTTCATCCAAGACCCCGAACTCGATCGGGTAATCATTTTCACTCCCCATCCTCAACTCCAAACCCGACCATCGGATACCCACGAGTATCAAGTATACGGGTACCCATTGCCATACTTAATAATACATCACAGTCATGCCCCCACTTAAACTAAAAGTGCTTTTAGATGAAATCAAATATGTGACCAAAAATGAGACAACGGATTAAACACGTAGCCTAAAACACATTTAACCATTTAATTAGGTGTAGAACTTACCGTCTCATGGATTCAAACCCAGGACCTCAGGAGGCTAAGTTCATTTTTTACAAATTCTGCAACAGATTCTAGCCACCTATAATATAATCCTATCAACAACACCCTTCACTGGATTCAAGCTCCCAAATTCCAATCAAATAGAGGTTCCATTGTTCCATTGGGAAGGTAGTAGAGTCACATCACCATATTGTTCAAGTTCATCACACTACACCAAAAATGACTTTCGGCGACGCTTAAAAAGACTTCTGCCAACCTTTAAAAGCGTCGCCAAAAACATTACCGACACTTATTCTTACGTCGCCAGAAGCAGGGTGGGCGCAAGTTTTTACCACGCTTATTTAAGCGTCGGTACAAGCGTTGCCGAAAGGCGAAAGTTTTAACGACGCTTATTTAAGCGTTGGCAAAATTAAAAAGCGTCGCTAAAAGTCTGTTTTATTTTTAAACTAATTTTTTTAAATTTTGTTTTTTTCTATTTTCATTTTTGATGTTATTTTTTTTTATCTCTATTATTATCACATGTACCCTTCATCTCTCAAGTATATGATGAACATAACCCTAAACCCTTAGGGTGAACCCATATTCCAACACATTATAACCTTAAAAACACTTCAGAAACTAATGAACACTCTCATATTTTATATACCAAAAACTTCTTCTTTTTCTCCAATGTGGGATAAATGTCATATTAACACTTCAGTAACTAATGAACTCTCTCATATTTTACTTTCAATTTAATTAAATTTAAATAATAATTAAATAAAAGACATATATTAATAATACTATAAAAAGTTTAAAAATTATGATTATATAAAAATATTAATTAAATTTTAATATTAACAAAATTTTAAGTCAAATTTAATTTTAAAAAAATTAAAAAATTAAAATAAAATATTTACAAAGTTTAGAAATAAAACATAAAAATTATTAAAATTTAGAATATTTAAATTATAAGGTTTTAACAAAGTTACAAAGTTGTTATATAAAAAAAATAAAGGTGGTGGTATTAGATATAAAGGTTGGCAAAAGTTTTTTTCTTTTAATTTTTACCCACGCTTAATATGGGTTGGCATATAAGGGTCGCTGAAAGTATGTTTTGTTGTAGTGTCAATATTACTCAACTTAGACATTAAGTTGGTAGAATGATCAAACTTTTCAGTATCAATACTGAGATTTTGGACCGAACCATCAACTTCCATATCAGTTCTAATAATAAACAATCCTAATATCCAGATCATGTTCTATAATATAGGATAGAGAATTCTAATGGGAAGACTACTGTAGAGATTTCTAATAGGAAGACTATATAATCCAGGGTAAAATTGGTAGACACGCTACTCTTTATCCCAACATCTTCACTTATAGTATAGACATAACCAAATCATAGTTATTGCAATCACACTTTGTAACTAAGTGATCAGATTTTCTAGGATTCACACCCGAAAGCTTCAAAATACTATATGCAGCTATAGTCCCAAATGCAATTGTGTTTAATCTAGAGTTATTATCATTAATCAAAATTGTTTCATCAAGATTTAAAACAAAAATTCTGTTGTGTCAACACTTTCAAGTAATGCCATATCAGTACCATCATTTCCTAACATCCTAGAGCAGTCGTGTAAAACATCCCTAGAATTCGCAGTGTCACAATGATCGAGCTTATCAGAGATATTAAAGGAGTTAAGGCTAGAATCAATACTTGTTATGAGTTTGAGTTTAGATTTCATTAATCCCTTATTAACTATTAATGCATCAAGATCTTGCTATTATGTCCATATTTCTCGTTATTGAGATTGGATTTAACTATATGTTTGTTTCCCAGGTTTTGAAGCATAAAATGACTGAGTGATTCTCTGGATCAACAAATTGAATTTTGGAGTTTCCTCATGCCCGAATAAAAATATCGTACGGACGCGTGTCGGTCATGTATAATTTTGTTTAATCTCTTTAGAAATAATATTTTTTTTATGATAGAATACTTCAATCTCTTTGTTAAGGGTGTCAATGAGCCGAGCCGCTCGTGAGCTGCTCGTGAGTGGCTCGATCAAAGTTCGATTCGAGTTCAGTAAAAATCGAATTTGAGTTGAGCTTGAGTTAACTCGTTTAAGATTCAAGCCGAATTCGAGCTTAGATAAGACTCGTTTGATGACTCGTCGAGCTTTTCTGAGCCTAATCATATAATTTTTTTTTATTATATTTTACTTTTTAATTAAAATTTTAAACATATTTATAAGACTATCTATGGACTTATTTCTTATGAGCCTCCCCAAAATATACTTATAAATTAAAAAAATATATATTATATACTGCTTATAAGAAAATAAATATTTTTAAAAATTAAATCAAAATATAATTATACTGTAATATTATTTAACATATGCAATTTCAATTATTTAACATCTACAATCTCAATATATTGTTTTTATTACTATAGAGTATTTATCAAGATATATCAAAATAATATTTATAAATTAAAATATCTATATATATTATATAATACTTATAAGTTATAAAGAAATAAATAGATTTGATATCAAAGAAATATAATTTTTGAAAATTAAATCATAATATAATATAATTATAATATAATATTATTTAATATATGAAATCTCAATTTATTATATTTTATAAAATATAAAATTATTTTAGTTAGATAAAAAATTATTTTTATTTCACTATAAAGTGTTTTATTTTTTAAATAAATATAATAGAGTATAATATGTTTTCAAATTCATCTCAAATACAATACACGACTTGAAAATATTTTTCTTAAACTTATTTGGACATGAATAACTCTCTTAGATATTTTACGTGTATTTTTACACAAACAAATACATCCATTCTTACGTGAACCAATTCTTGATTGAGGAAGAGTTAAGGGTGTAAAACAAATAAATATATATATGCGGAGGCTTTTACGGTCCGAAGAATGAACTCTTGACTTTCATTATGTTTTTTAATATAAGAAATTAATATATAAATATATTTATTGGGAATTAAAGGAGAACTATCATGACAGCCGCTTAAACTCAAAGTGTTTCTAGATGGAATCGAACCCGTGACATTTTGGTCTCTTAAGCCGATTCTTACCACTGGGCTACCTTGGTGGGGCTATATAAATATATTTAAATTCGAGCCTTTCGAGCATTACAAGTCCAACTCTAGCATATAATGGTTATATGATTAAGTCGAGTTCAAACTTAATATTGAAAGTTTGATCGAGCTCGAGTTTGAGCCAAGCCAATAAAAAATGAGTCGAGCCGAACTCGAGTCAGGGCTAGTTCGAGCTCGGCTCATTTAGACCCTTACTCTGCTAATGTTTTTTTATATAGAAAGTTAACACTACTTCAAAATCATGACAACAACTTTGACTTAAAATATTTTAAGTGGAATGAATCAATATTCTCTTCAAAATTAATTTTACAATTTGAGTTATCTTAATGAATTTATTATTGTTTGATTTATGTATTAACTACATATAAGTTACAACCATTTATTTCAATAAAAAATTGCACCACATTAAACCATAAAACAAATTTTAAATTTAATTGATAACCTTAACAATAAAATTTTGTTAAAATTTAATTTAAAGATAAAAACAACTTTTGGTTAAAAATAGGATTATAATGTTTTTTTATTATGTTGCAATTTAAATTGACTTATTTAAAAGTTTACGTTATTTAATTTTTGATAAAAAAAAATAAATTATCAATTTTGTAGTGTATTACACTAACTCTACTCAAACTAAATTTTCAACCAAGAACTATCATCCCAATATCCTAATTATCTCGTAATAGTTGTCAAATTCATTATGTTCTCGATTTCATCTAAAAGCGCTTTGAATTTAAGCAAGGAAACATGCTAGTTCTCTTTTAATTCCCAAAAAAAAAATACAATATCTTCTATACTTTATCTCACATTTTTAACATTTGTCACGAGTTTAACTTCTAATAAGTACGGTTATATGTGATGATGAATGTCAAAGTGCATTGATATAAGTCTCCTTATGAAACAATTATTTTTGTATACTGATCCATCCATATGAAAAACTTCGAATAAGTTATTTATTTTGTCCGATGCAACAGCTGTTCTTCAATTTTATTCATCATCTTCTTCCTCGTGTACTACTGGGGAATACCAGGAAGGCCTTGGTTCTGAATTGCTGAGTCTGTAGTTGAGGAGCACCTCCTCTCCAGAAACAATAGCCCTGGTGGCTACAAGAACAGCACTCTTAAGAACAGTGGGAGGAGGAGGAGGAGAATCACAATTAGAAACACCCATAACATAATTGCTAGCAGACCATGAATTAAACCAGCTCAAAGTCCCACCATTCTTGTTCACATTCTCCTCCCCTCGGAATGTTATATTTGGTATATAGGGCCTCATACTTTTCTCACTTAATGGAAAATCATAAGGGAAAGCCAGTACGTTAGGCCTCATATCTTTAGCAGGGTGGTTCGCAAAGTGACCAAATGCAAGGGGATTTCTGAACTCCACAATATCATTTTCTTCTTCTTCTAAAGGTGGAGGCCTCACCATTTTCCATGCCTCTCGAGTTTCACCCCCAAAGCCCCAGGGCTGGCCATTAATCACACTTTTATCATATCGAGTAATCAGGTAAGAGTTGTTTGCAGTAGGAATATAACCGTAATAAACTGGAGAGTAAACTATACCAGGGTAAAACGCAATTACATCTCCCACCTCAGCTTCACCATCTAGAAACAATCCTAGGCCAGCTTCTTTGTGTGGAATCCCAGATGGCTTTATCGCTACACTGTACCCAACCATTTCCTTTAATCTCTTTGACATCTCAACACGTTTCAGACCCGCCTCCCTGGAAAGTCAGTGTATAATATTAGGCTTGGCGATCACAGTTACAGCCAAAAGAAAAAATAAAAGTAAAATATTGACCAAGAGAGAGGAAAAGGCACAGGCACAGGCCTACATACTCATTAGAACTATGAGATGGCATGCTATCTCCACTAACTGCATGATTAAGACCTCTATGATTTGCCCGCGAATCAACAAGCTCATTCTTGTAGTTATGATAAGGAAGAAGAATGTCATCCATACACTTACACAATACTTTAACTTGAGAATGAATATTTTCTTCAACTTGCTTATGTTGATCACTAAGAGATGCTTTGCTAGCCATATCAATGATCTCCTCTGCGTCTGCTTCTTCTGCATCTCTTCCCAGACGATTGTAACTGCAAAATGAAAGAATGTTTCCCAATATAAACATCATAAGTCAAACAACAATCACAGAAAGACCAAATTACGCCATAAACAGCTAGGACACGATTGTGGGCTACCATGATTAGGGGTGAGCATTTGGTGGATTAATTCGAAATCCAATCCGATCCGAATCCAAAATACTAATTCGGATTGAATATTTCGGATTGGATTGAGATCGGATTGAGTCCGGATTTAATTAAAATTGGATAAAGATTATCCAAGTTATCTAAATAAAAATATATTTTTCAATTTGTTTTTCTCTAAATTACCTTTAACCTCAATATAATATATTTTTTTACTTATTTCTGCATTGTTTAGTCAGCAAGATTTTTTTTTTTGTTTTTTTCAAGTAATTTTATTTTCAGATTCAAATTATAAATAAAGAAAATGAATTATAACATTAAAAATTTAATACTATTTTTTTATAATTAAACATATTAAACATTAAATAATAAAATAAATTAAGTAATTAGAATTTTTTAATCCAAGAGGTGAGAATTTGAGGGACTAATCCGAACCGAATCCGAATTACAAAATTGAATTAACTATTTCGGTTTGGATTAAATTTGACTTGAATTTAATTCGGATTGGATTTGAATAATTCAATTAATTTAAAATTATTGAATAATTTCAATTTGACATTTACAAATATATAAATATTTTCTAGTTTGGATTGTCCAAACCATATTCAATCCAATCAATATCCGATCCGTATTAATTAGTAAAATGGTTTGGATTACTGATTGAATAAATTTAGTTTAGATTTAATACGGATCCGACCAAACGGATTGGTTTTACCCGTTTGCTCACCCTTAACTAGGACAGTAATTCAATAAACTACGTGTTCACATTCAACTTTTCTCAAAGAAAAAAAAAATGTTCATATTCCATTAAGCAGCAGATACAGGTTAATAAATCAAAATCCCAATTATGTCAATACTCGAATTCTTGCCATTCCTAAATATGATATTATATTGGGAATAGAATGTTTAAAGACGCGATATTAGTTGGAACTTTGAGATCTTTAGTGGGTGATAATGTGACTAGAAAAAGAGCTAATACTGCTAATGTTGAGTGTAGTAGATCAAGGAGAATATGATATCCAAGTATATGCAATTATGGCTTCATGTCCAGAAACTGATAAGAAATGAGAGTTAAAACAACTGTTTGAAGAAAATAAAACATCCTAGTCAAGAAAAATAGTTATACAAATTGGTGGGATTTGAATTCTCAGTACAGTATACAAAGATAGAGAAAATGTTGTTGTAGATGCACTTTCAAGGGTTGAATCAGAAGGTTACTTCTTTGTTTTATTTTAATTATCTTCAGTATTAATTAAAAAAAAATAGTTGATTCATGGAAGTAGGATGCCAAACTTACAAAATATTATCAAGCAGTTAGAAGTTAGAACAAGATCCTATGAGTGTTCTAAGGTTTTCTTATGTAAATGGACTGTTAAGAAAGGAATGACGTATCATAGTTGAAGTTGTTCCTGTGTTGAGAATATCAACCATGCACAATTTAGCAGTTGAGGGACACTCTGGAGTGTTGGTGACTTATCAGAAACTATGGCAAACTTATTATTAGCATAGTAAGAAAAGAGATGTTAGGGAATTTGTACGCAATTGTCTGAAATGTCAGCAACAAATATAGGACACTCAAGGTCCTAAAGGGCTTTTTAAACTACCTGAGATTCCGAAGTCTATATGGAGCAATCAATATATTCATGAATGTTACTGAAGGATTCTCAAGGATATACAGTGATTCTATTTGTAGTGAACAGATTATAAAAACTGGCTCACTTCATTGTGTTGGGAAATCCATATAACAAGTAAAGTGAATTAAGCATTCCTAGATCATATATTCTATTGCATGGTATGCCTCTCATGAGTGATAGAGACAAGGTCTTCGTGAGCATATTTTGGAATGAATTTTGTCAATAGAAGTTTGGAAACTTACTTGAGATGTATGGTGGGACAGTAATATAATTCATGGTTTAAATGGATATCATTGGCTAAACCGTGGTGTAATATTAATTTTGACTCGTCACACTATCTTCTCCCTATGAAATTGTTTATGATCAGTCACCGCCTATACATTATCCTTACCTGGCAAGGGATTCTAGAGTTCAAAAGGTTGACAGAACTTTGGCTGCTAGGGACAAGGCTATCAAGCTCTTGCAATCTCATCTACAAAGAGCTTAGAATCAAATGAAACAACAAGCGGATAAGAAAAGAGTAGACTGTGAATATCAAGTGGGTGATTAGGTTTTGGTTAAATTCCAACCTTACAGGCAGTCTTCCTTTTGAGGGAAAACACACAAGTTGACCCCTAAGTTTTATGGGTCTTTTTCTATTTCTACAAAGATAGGCAAAAAGTAGCTTACAAGATTGACATTCCATTTCCTGTCAAGATGCACAATGTAGTGCATATATCTCAGTTACAGAAACTGGTGGGTTTTCCCACAAGTTCCTATTCTCCAGGAAAATGTTGTTCATGTACATGTTGCTATACTAAATGAAAGGGTGATCTGGAAGGACGGGGTTAGCATTGGACAGTTTCGCATTCATTAGTCTAACTCGACAGATGATGATGCTACATGGGAGGATGAAGTTTTGTTATCAAATCAATTTCCTGAGTTTGTTCAAATTGGAGTAATTAGGCTGAAGCTTTCAAGCTTGTTCGTGGTCGAACAAGGGTTGAAGGGGAAACTAATGATAGGTTGGACAGTTAGGGTTAGGGTTTCTAACCCTAAAGTAAGCTGACATGGAAAAGTAATTAATCAAGCCAACAGAATTTTGAAGTTGTTTAGTTATCAACAGTTTATAAATAAATGAAACAATTGCAGACGGTTTAATAAATAAAAGCGGGAACAGTAGTTACTTTTGGGAAAGCGGAAAAGTGGCAACACCAATGTTCACTCTTCTGCTCTACCCATACAATATTTTCTATGACCAGCCACTACCAGTGAATTACTTAGCATGAGATTCAAGAGTAAAGACAAGTGGAGAGAAATTTATCAGCTAGGGAAGATGCTATTTCACTTCTACATTTTCATCTTCAATGAGCACAAAATAGGATGACGCAATAAACAGAGAAGAAGAGGTTTGATTGTAATTATGAAGTGGATATTGGGTCTTTGTGAAATTACAACCTTACAGACATTCTTCTTCTATTTAAGGGAAGACACACAAACTGAGCCCAAAATTTTATGGCCCTTTTCGAATCATGGCTAAGGTAGCCTATAAAATTGATATTCCCAAATCAGCTAAGATCCACAATGTTCTTCATGTTTCACCGTCAAAGAAAAAGATGGGCACTTTTATGATAATTCCACATTTACCTCTACTACAAGAAGAAGTTCCCCAAACTCCAACAGCTGATGAGAAGGTTATGTGAAAAGCTAGCATTGGCCAATTCTTAATTCGTTGGCCACATACCCTGGATGAAGATGCTACATGAGAGGATGAGTCTGAACTAGAGATGACTGATGAGGTTTCCTGATTTTATTCACATAGAATTGACCGGCTTCTTTCACAACTCTTGTTCGGGGACGAACAAGACTTGAAGGAGGCTATGATACAAACGAGTTCTAGAGTTAGTTAACTAAACTAACCCTAGATAATAAGCTGACTCGGCAAGTTGGTTACGCAAGATCAGCAGGGATCAAATAAACTGTTAATTAGCACGGCATTGCTAATTAACAGGGCATTATAGTAATTCTATTAAGCAGCAATTATATAAGATAAGGCAGTTAGCCACAGTAAATAAAAGGAAATTGTGGAAAAAATTAGCAGTTTGAATAAAATGAATTGATGGGCAGTTACAACAAAAAGAGAAGAAGGCGAGAAAAGGGGACTGACATTTTGCATTTTTTCACTACAGGTTCCACCTAATCTCACATTAATTCTTAATTTTATCTCTTTGTTCTTATTCTTTTGTATCTCACTAAATTTCTCAATTGCAGGATAATTACACATCTACTGTATTTCTCTACTCATACTCTAATTTCTTGTTCGTAGTATTATTCCAATCTCTAAGCTAGGTTACTGTTGTATTTCATTAATTAGCTTATCAAGCTCACACAACTCACAAAGAAACATTGCTCTTAAGGAAAAGACTTGGCTTCTAAAGTGCTAGATTGCACCTTTAAATATTCACTAGGTCAACAACAAAATTCTCTAAGAGGTTCCAAAATATTGTCACAATATTTTCTTAATTCTATTACCTTAACAAAATATCTAAATTTTTTGTATTAATCATATTTATTTGTGTATAGATTATGCACCAAAAAAATTTAGTTTTCTTCTATATAATCTTTACTCTTGTTATACCAAGATTGTGTATTATCAACTTACTATAATTGAGGGAATCCCAAGAGGACAAGTGAAAGATCATTTTTTAGAAGATCTAATTGGCCTAGTTCTGTTATTATGGGTGAAATGTGCTCCTGCAGCCCCGGCCTTTATAAGAGTGAAAAAGAGAGAGACGAGATGAAGATGTTACTAACCTTATGCTCTAAAACTTATAAATGCATCTATCAACTAAACAAATTTATAAAGACATCTTCATAAGCAAAGGCATTATAACTTTACACTAAACAAAACCTCAAATCAATTAGTTGTTCGTGTTCAAGCAGTAATTCAATATATCAAACATGTTTAGGGAAATATATCAGGGGGAACAAAAATCTAGCCCTTATAGCAAAATATTGGTCGAACTCCATTTGTATCTTTGGACCATTCTAAAATGGCGGCATTAAGCTTTTAGACTTCTCCATTTATTCATTGAGAACAAAATGCAAGTGTATACAGACTGCACTGATTTGACATTATATGAGAAAGGATGCTGACCTGGTATAAAGAAAAAGCCTATTTATATCTGCTTCAAATTGAAGGTGCCTTGGATCTTTAGAAAATGTGGGAGACTTCGCAAGGATTTTTACTGCCTGACAAATTGATTAAAAGGAAACACAAATTAACAACATATCCATAACATAAAAAAGACATATAAATGACGGTTTAATAAGTTGAAGCCTAGCTAATTCTGTTTGAATAATGGGTCTGTTTGAATAATGGGACACTAGAGTTGGACGATCTCTAGATGGGAGGACTTAGAACTCATAAAGAACAATGTTATGTATAGGAAGATGAGTTCCAAATATAAAGGGCACATGTGACTAAGAGGCAATCTTAAATCACTGCCTAAACCATTAAGTCTAGCCAAATCGTTTTTATAGGGTTTCCTAACGCCCTATAATCCTAATGCAAGAGTCAGCTCTTAGTTTTATTTTTGCCTAAACTAAGAAAATGAAAATTTTGACTCTTCTTAGGATAAGACAACGTGTATGTTAAACCTAAGATCAACTAAGTGTTTGGTTACGATTGAGAAAGAACACCTGCTTACTTACCCTTTCAAGCTCTCTACTTTTGAATACTAATTGGCTTAAGTGTTTTTGTTACCTTTTTATCGTGATTATAAGTCAAGCATATCATAAGAAAACAAAACTAACTCGTATCTTGGCCTCTATTGAGATTAGACTACTTAGTTTTTAGGGATCAAAGTTTGTAGTTTGGTGGGCCCGTTAAGAGGGCCGGATTATTATAAATGTTTTAAAACAATTTTTTGGAATTAAATGAGAACTAGCATGACAACCCACCGCCATGACTTCTCGCTTAAACTCAAAGCGTTTCCAGATGGAATCGATTAAAGTGATAAATGTTTAAAAACTTTTAAATGTATTCTTTCATTAAAGATAGTTTTGATAGATTCTAATAATATGAAGAATGATCCTACAACATTCTAAGGTTAATTGGTTTTAAAAATAGACTCAAATCCACCAAAAGGATGACGGTATCAAAGGTTATATATAAGAAAAGAGAAAAGAAATAAATCAAATAATACTGTTGGAATTCATCGTTTTGGTATTTTCTTTAATCATAACTTATTTAACTATTAGATAATAATATACATAAATAAAATAAAATTGCTAAAAATGATAAACAAAATCTAGACTATGAGATTATACCTAAACCTATCCAAAATAATTCAAATAAATTTCTAAAAAACTTAGAAAATTAAAATAATAAACGGAAATATAATCCCAAATTAAAATAATAAACGGAAATATAATCCCAAAATACTATCGCGGGGATAATCATATACCTTAAACTAGAATTAAGTATATATCTTGAAATTAAATGAACAGAATTAAGAACGAAGAGAAGAGAACAATTGAATTAATAGAAGAGAGTTAGAACCCTAAGTGATATGGTGAATACAATGGGGGAAGAAGGAAGAAGATAGAGATGTTGACTTTGGGAGATTTCTTCAATAATGTTTTGTGTGTTTCTACAAATCAGGATATCTTCCTTATATACCCTCTAGCTGTTATAATCAATTTCTCTGTCAATCTCACTTTTTTTACTACAGTCTTATTAATAATTATTTATTTTTATATTAATAATTATTTATTCCCAGTTCAGACCAACACAATTAAAAAAAGAAGCCGACTTATTTCCAACTAAACAATAAACGAAGGTTCAACTGAAACTCCCAAACTATCTGATGGTTCTTCAAACCACATGAATCGCCATAATTGCTTTCTTCTATCGGGTGGTTACTCGATCCATTTAAAGTATCTGCAACACATCAATGACTTATGACCAAAACTTTTTTGAATATAACTTTTATCATCGAGTGGTTCTTCAAACCACAAAAAGTATTGAATCAAGACATGGTTGAAACATAGGGTCATTAGTCAAGATTCGGTCTTCGAGACTCTCAAATCCATCAATTGTCAAATCGAATTGAGCTATGCCTTGGTCAACTTGATCACGATTGTATGTATCAACATATTTCGATTGCGCTTCCGGTTCGTTAATCACCATCGGTGGCATCTCGTTTCCCATGACTAATTTTTGGATTTGCAAAGAAATAACAGACAATTTTGCATTACCGCATATCTCTTCTTCAAACCCAAAATCGTCACATTTTGTCTCGTATTCTTCTTGAGTCTTTGCTTTTTCTTCGTCAACATTTTTTGTCGGGCCACATGAGGAACCAGACTTGAGTTTTTCAATCCATCAAAATAGTTATGATGTTTTTTTTTCTCTAAAACATCCCTCGAATGTTTAAGAGGTTCGCCCTCAACCTTTTTCTCTAATTGCATAATCACTTTCAATCAATATTTCTTCCATTCGGTTGAGTCGTTTATCATTTCGATTCAATCTTTTATCACTTTCTTAGAGCTTCAAACAAATCTCTCTTAGCTCGCTTTCGTTTCGAATTCCTCCATATTTAACGAATTGAGGTCCTGTCACAACCGAATGCTCATGGATATTCACAACATGATCGAAACTCTTCTTCACTCAGATTGGTCACGATTTGTAGTTATACTGTTAGTAGATTCGAGATTTGTACAGTTGCAGATTCGCGATTTCGCTAATTTATTGGGCCTCGTTTAGACTTAGTTAATGACATTGATTGTTCCAACTCTAAATGTAAACCTTTAAATATTATATGATAGCCAGACTTTTCAGTAACCAAAATTTAGGCTACAGAGCATAAAAGCATTGAAAATGGAAACATGGTCAAATGATCTGTAGTTACTTTTTGCTATTGTAAAACCATGATTCATCAAGTCACCCCAGATAGATCCTCTCATAGCATGCAGACTGATCCTTTTTTCAAGAATTGACAATAAGAACTCTTCCTTAAGAAAAGCCAAGTAACATAGTTATAATACAATTTTAACTAGGTTATAATAGTCCAAATTTGTGGAGAGCATTCTAAGCTATATAAATTTTGTAAGCCTCTTTTAGTAGCAACTCAGCCCAAAACCATTTAAGAACATCATAGTGGTAGCCCTAGAGAGATTAGCTGTAATTCACGGTACTAACTACTAAACAAGTGCAAAGAGAAGCTTAGAAACAAAAAGCGACAGTTTGGCAAGCAAAACCTAAAATAGATCAGGTCTACAGAAATTTATCAAGCAATCTGTGTAGATATACATACTGCTTCAGCTACTCTACATATACACAATCTTTCGTGATAGTAACTATAGACCGAAGTAAAGAGATAAATCTGCAATAGAAGACTACTATGATCGAAAGAGCACAATCAAGAGTGATTAAGGACATCGAGAGAGATGGAGAATGTACCTCTTGAAATTTTTGAAAGAGGAAGGCCATACTGAAGCTGCTAAATCAGCTTCTCCAAGCTATTCTAGATTCGTCTTCTCTTTCCGGCTCGCATCGGCGGTATGAAACTTTGATCAATGAGAATTGAATATGTAAAATGTGACCATTTGTTGCCTGTAAATCGTCCTTGCCAGTTCTGCCGCACTATTTTTAACTTTTTTTTGTTTTTCTATTTTTAAGAAACTAAGAAAATACACTCTCACATAACCCATATATATATATATATATATATATATATATATATATATATATATATATATATATATATATATATATATATATATATATATATATATATATATATATATATATTATCCTTAAATTAAAATTGTTATACAAATTCAGACAAATTTAATTTGAATCTTACCGGAAGACATAATAAAAACAGCCGTAGATAGGTGTTCATCGGTTCATTATTCGGGTTATTCAAATTTTTCGGTTCGATTTATTTGAATTTTTATTTTTTTTCGCTAATTTAAAAATCGAACGAATTTTTTTTTTTTTTATTATTTAGAATAAATGAGAACTAGCATAACTCAAAATGAATTGCACCAGCACCAGCCTGGAATTGAACCTGGTTTGGTTCTGTACTGTTCTGTACTGTACTATTCTACCACGGGTGCTTTTGTTTCTTTTTTTTTATTATTAAATCTTGAATTCAAAATATTTTAATTTAATTATTTTCAACTTTTTCTTAAGTTAAATTTGTAAAATAAATAATAAAAAATGAATTCGGTTTTCGATTTAATTTTTGAGTTAAAACCCAAACTCGAAAATCAATTCAAAAATCGTATTTGAATTCGAAATAGTTTGAAATTTGATTCGAAAACCAAAAATAAAATTCGAATTCGATTTATTCGAATTCGGTCGGATATTCGGTTCAAACCAAATATTGAACGCCCTAACAGTAGGGTCAACTCTAGTTTAAACAAGAAAACAAATAAAAAAAGTAATTGTTTCTTCTTTAATTTTCTTTATAACTAATAAATAAAATATATAAACAACATTAACAATACAAATTAATAATTTTATGAAATAAAATTAATTTAATTATATTAAAATGATAAGTGTTTTTTAATAAAAAAAATATTTTCATAATATATATAGACTATTTTTTAAAATTATATATTATATTTATATAAAAAAATATTTAAAACATAATTTAGGATATATTTAAATAAAAGTAAATTAATTTTTTAATTATTTGTCTATATTTTATATTCGAACATAAAATAAAAAATAATATAATTAAATGAATTTTTATTCTTAAAAGAAGAACACCAATTTTTTTTATTAGTTTTCTTAAACCCTGATTTTTATTTTAATCTTTCTCACTAATCATATCACTCATTTCATTAACTAAAACTTTAAAATACATTCTAATTTAAATTATTATTTTATATTTTATTTATATATATCAATACATTTTAAGTTTTTTTATCAAAAAAATAATTATTACCTTCACAAAATCATCATCATCATTTAATTTTTTTTTTTTTCCAAAATAATCATAACTGAACAAGGCCTTATTTAAATTGATCACTGTTTGGGTTTGATATATGTGTACAAATACTTTATAATATATATAATTATATTTTTACGTATAAAATTAAAAATCCATCTATTCAAACTATAAAATTAAAATAATTATTTTAATTTATTTTCAAATAAATAAAAAATCAAAATAATTAACTTCATGTCAAAGACTAATTAAAACAATTAATTAGATTAATTATTGTCATAATTAATTAAAGACAATGGCTAAATAAATAAATAAATTATTTGGGATAAATGATTTATTCATCTTATCTCAAAATTTAAAAAAGTCAAGAGATAAAAATAAATAATTTAGGATAAAACATGGTACCCATTTCATCACTAAAAATTATTATTTAACAAAAAAAAAAAATTGACAAAATATTTGTCATATTTATTTTAGTATTTTATGTATTTTAAGAGATTAAAATTAAAGTCAAAAAGGTGATAAATAAAATGAATTTTTAAAAAACCCTTAAGGTTTTAAAATAAAAAATAATTTTGTAATCGGGTGTAACCGAAATACAGTGAAATCACTACAGTTGGAACAGTGACAATTGGATGAATGCTAGATTTTCATCCACGCCCAAGAAGTGCCCACGTAGCAGTGAATCAGTTAACGCCCATTAATTGAAATGTGATGGAATGCGCGGATCGCAATGGAACTATGATGGAATGCCACCGGAGCGTTCTGTGTTTGCCAAATACGCCTAAAACGACGTCGTTTCGTCTGCGGTCGTCTTCTTCATTGCGATTACCAGAAGGATAAGGACATGACCATCTTTGATTTTCCAACATGGAACTCCACCTACAGTCCATAATTTCGGTTGATTCAGAAGGTGAAATGATCACCCTACCACGGTGATCATTTCCTCTATATTTATAGGCATCATCAGTGCCTATTTCGATAATTATCCAGAAGAACAGCCAAAATACCATTAATTTTGAATTTAAGAGATCCACTCTCAAGCTATGAATCAATATTTATTGAAAATCCGCCAATAAAGCTTCAAACTTTCGAATTTTTTGAAATCATTGCATTAGACCTAAAAGCTTGGATTCATGCATCTATAAAGCTTTCCTAAGGCCTAAGGAGTGTTCTTCAATTCTTTGTATGCTTCTAATCACCCTTTAATTCATGTTTTCAGTTTGAATTTGAAATTTTTATATTTTATTTTTATAAGATTGTATGTTGTCTGGTTGTTGAATTTTATATTGGAAATTGATCTTAGGATTCTTTTTAATCTTTCTATGAAAGTCAAGATCGATTAATCGATCTCAAACAAAAAATTGAAATTTGAATTTCAAAAAACTGAAAATCGGGTTTTCTATTCTTGAGTTAATCCTCAAGAACAATAACTTGAAAAACTTTCATTAAAAAGCTTTCCAACATGTTTCTAATGATGTTGGACAACTATTTGGATAATGCTTGATTTATCTCAATCATGTTTGATCAAAATTAAATTGTTCAAAATAATTGAAAATTTTGAGTTATTGAATTGGTCCAAATGAACATCTAGTGTTCATGTTTTGATACCAATCAAGTATTTGAAGTTTAAGGAAGCTATTGGCAAACTCCTTACTCTTCAAAATAACTTTAAAACTAAAAACATGAATTTTGGTCATAAACTATTTTGATGAATTGATCATCACCTAGGTCGATTTATACTTTGGCATGATGTTCTAAATGTTCTTGAGTGCTTTATGAAACTACCCAGGTCCTTAGATCAAAGAATTCAAGCCTCCATCAAAATTGTAAAAACTGCAATTTTGATGTTCTTGAGGACCGAGAGGTTCGATCGAGGATATTCGGTCCGGACTGAGAGGTCCGACCGACGAATTTAGGTTATGACCGAAAGTACGACCGATACATTTTAGCTAGGACCGAGAGGTCAGACCGATGTTTTTTATCTAGGACCGAGAGGTCTAACTAGGGATTTTTACATCCGACCGAGAAATTAGACCTAGGACCGAGGAGTCTCACACCCGACCGAGAATTTCCAAACCTATGATCGGTGACTTCCACCCAAGACCAAGTAGTCCGACCGAGAATTATGGCATCCGACTAAAAATTCTAGACAAGGACCGAGAGACCTTAACATCCCCAACCGAGAAACTTCTGCATCCAGACTAAGGATCCTGAGCCCGAACCGAGGGGTCTTAAACTAGGACTGAGGGCTTTTTAGTGCTGACTGAGAAAACAAAATTGGGACCTAGGACACCGATTGGCTCCTCTTTTTAAAATTCTAAAATTATTTTTGGAATTTTGGAATCTTAAACCATTTTTTAAAAATCCCAAATAATTAGAATATGATTTCAAAATATTTTTTGGGTTATTTCCAAACAAAAATACTATGACAAATGCTTGTTTATGATTTATTTTTAAACCCTAATGTCTTTTAAACTGATGTTCTTCAGGTATTTTCCTCCCTAGTCATCATCAGCAACATATACCTACATTTAAATATTTGTTGTTACAATTATTTAAATACGCATGTCTAGGACCGAAAGAATATTCGATTAAAATAAAACATTATACAACCGATTTCAAAAGTCAAATTTGTAAGTAGAGAATGTTTTTAAAACAAGTACAGAGGATGAAGCGTAAAAGCCCTTTTCGAGTATCATCAAACAATGAACTTAAAAAAACTCTAGTTAAAATACGTTTGTACATGTATGCTAGTTTATGTATTTTCAAAACATAACAATTGGTGACTCTGTTTTACAATGAATAATCTTTTAAATTAATTATTTTTAATTAATTTAAACAATAAGTTTCTAAAAAAATCAAATTGTAAATGAATTACTGCAAATCATCATATTATTTAAATATGAACCCAAATTAATTATTATTAATTAATTTTAAAAGGGATGAGAAACTATTAAAAAAATTTTAAAATAATGTTTTATTTTAAAAATATTCTTGACACGCAAATCGGTGTTGAAATTTTTGAACAACAACTGTTCACAAAACCAATAGTTTTTTTTAGGTTACAATATTAATTATTTTTATAATTTATATAATATATTTCTTTAATCTATATAATTGTATATATAGATAACAATATATTTAAAACTTAATTTGTGATATATTTAAATAAAAATAAAATAATCTTTTTGATGTATATATTTTATATTTGACATAAAAGAGTAAATAATATTTTGTATATTAAAAAAATAGTTTAAAATAAATTTTTATTATTATTATTTTTCTACATATTATATTTGACCCAAAAAGGTAAATAATGTTTTTATTGTGAAAAAATACTTTTGACTTATTAATAAAAAAAAGAAATGTTATTTGTGAATTTTATAAAAAACAAAATTGAAATTTTGAAATTTTATTAGTTTACAAAATATATAACAAAATCATAAATAAAATTATGTTGTGGATAAAAGATCAATAACAAATGAGATATTGATGATTAGATTGAGATTGTTGATTGGTTTGTCAATGAATAAGAGACCGGTAATAAATAATATATATATCACGATATTAGAGATTAATTAAAATTGGTGGTTAATTTACCGAGTAATAAGAAACTTATGAAAGTGGGATTGAAATTTAATTTGCTAATGTCATTTTTTTTGTAGGTTAAGTTGTATGTCGCTCTCAACCGAAAACCTTTCCACGGTTTGTGAAGTTCTTATCACTAAAAACACTCTAATTAAACAGAAGTTTTAAGTTGATTATTACATTATTGTTTCTTTTATAAGGCTCAATGCTCATAATTTAATTATTTAATTGAGAATTACAAAATAAAATAAAATAAATAAGAGCTTTTAAATTTTATCCATTCACTTCATTCCATGACATTTAAGTCTCCACAAAATATATATAATTTTAATTTTATTTATACATGTGAATTTTATTTATTATTGTAACATAAGGGAATTATGCTAGTAATAAATAAGATGAAAATAAACAAATTGTTTGTACCTGTATGCTATTAATATCCTTAGTTAGAATGGGATTCCAACTCCTTTGAGCGACTTACGAGTAGGGGTGTTAATTGGTTCGATTTCGGGTTATTCGAGTTCCTCAATTCGGTTTCTTCGAATTTTTTATTTTTTTTTGTTAATTCGAAAACCGAACCGAATTCGAAAAAAATTTAATTAAACCGAACCGAATTCGAATTTTATATTCGGTTCGAACTTCGAATAATTCGAATTCAAACCGAATTCAATTTTCTTTTATTTTAAACTCAAAATAAAATGTATCAACACAGAATTGAACCCGGGATCTATACCATAGTAGAATACTATTCTACCACTAGACCACTAGTGTTTTTATATCTTTTATTATAAATCTTAATTCAAAATATTCTAGTTCGATTATTTTAAACTTATTCTTAAATTAAGTTTGGAAGAATAAATAGTAAAAAATGAATTCGGTTTTCGGTTTGGTTTTCGAGTTGAAACCCAAACTCGAAAACCAATTTGAAAACCGTATTTGAATTCGAATTGGTTTGAAATTAGATTCGAAAGCCAAAAATGAAATTCGAATTCGGTTTATTCGAATTCGGTCGGATATTCGGTTCAGACCAAATATTGAACACCCCTACTTACGAGAGATCTAACACTAAATGGGCCCTTCAACATCTCTCATAATGTGTTCTACGCTGTTGAAAGGTAAGGGAGGAGTCGGCAAAGGAATCCAAAGATATATATATATATATATATATTTTGTTATAAATTATAAAATAATAAATATTTTGTTTGAAAATGATAAAAATTAAATGTTTGAATTACAATTCAAATTTTAAAAGAGTGCCATTACAAGTTATAAAATCACATTTGTTTGAATTTCATTGGATTTATAATTTTAATTTTAATTCTTAATCTTAAATTATCTAAAAATATAAAATTAGTGTTATACCGGTGTAAACACTCATTTTTCATTTTCTAATTTTATAGTTTATATTTTAATTAATTTTTAACTTATTGTTATTCAAAATTCATATATGGGATATATGGGTTTATTGCACGAATTATTAAACTAGCAATTTTTTTTTTAGTAATTAAGATTTCAAGAATTATTGATTTCATATTAAAACTAAATTAAAATACTTTGTCCTATTATTATATTTAAATTTTAAGGTATTTTTTAATTAGGATTAATTAGAAATTATCTTAACTATATATATATATATATAATTCTTTAGTTTTTTTTTTTTAATTAATTTAACGAGAGATTAATTAGTTAGTTAGGATCGTAATGGGTATAAGACTTGGTCTTCTACTTTTATTTTTTAATTTTTTAAAATTGTTAATTAATTTTAGAAAGTTAGTTAGTTTAAAGATTAATTAATTAATTTTACAAATTAATAGATTAATTAATTTGCTTAGTTTGTTAGTTCGGAGTTAGATATGATTGATTTTACAATATTTTTTTTTTATCAATTAATCATTTCCATTTTTGTAGGGATAAGAAAACTTGAAAGGGGAAGGAGTACCGAGTCCGAGAATTCGACAGAAGGGTTGACCGAGTCCGAGAATTCCACCGAGAGCTCAAGAAAAGTCAAGAAATTGCCATTCAACTTCATTTGACTAAGTAGGTAGTTGTAGATGGGCTTGGGCCATATGGTTTCCTTTAGCCTCCATTATAAACACATGTAGCCTTAGATCATTCTGGACCTGATTTCTCATTCCAAACGTCCAGGTTGTTGCATTTTTACACCTAAGCATTCATTCTCTAAGGCCTCTAGGCTACCCAAGTGTCTCCATCTTCATCCTTAATCAAGACACTAAACTAGTGTGGTTTGGTCTTAAAGATTCTTTATTAAGGATCTTGCATTTATGAACTTTGATCAAGAACTATCAAGAACTCCATTTTCAATGTAAGAATTTCTTGATCCCCTATTTGTCTATTTCAATTGCATTCAATAAAAAAAAAATAACTAAATTCATGCATGATGTCTTTTGTTTTCTTTTATTTGATTCTTGATATTGTTCTTTTCTTGATTTCACTTTGAATAACTCTTTGTAAATAATGTATAATATATTAAATATAACAAGAAAACAAAATCTAAGATCAAACTAAAGATTTTACCCGAAAATAAAATAAAAAGCCAAAAACCGACCAAAGGGATCTTTTTCACCTCTCGGTCATTTCATTTAAAAATTGATTCAACCTTTTGTTTTTCATGCACTAAATATAATTAAATATCATTTAATACATTTGAGCCCACAAATTTTCTGGTTTAGAAACATGTAAAAACCCCTTGACCAGGGATCCTTTATCCGTCTAATCTTTTTGTTTTATTGCCATGACATTTAGGTAAAGGGGAATATGATGTCGTGTGCTTTTTAGATCAATTCCTAGAATGTTCTTGTATGACCAGGCGAATACATCATTGTTGGCATTCAACATCTCAACTAACTCAAAACGCTCTTGCGAGTTCAAACTTGGTTGATAAATATGATTTGAGGATCGTCGATGATGTTTAGATTAATCTCAATTGTCTTTTCTGTCGAAGAGACAATTTCTTCCTTGTTTTCTAAGAAGGGCTAAGTTTCGATGTTCATATCATAATAAAAGAAAAAAACCGTTTCCACTCATACATTCGAAATAAACTTCTTGTGTTACATCGAGGGGTTTATTACATTTAAGAAAATATGATCTAAAAAACCATTCTTCTAAAATTTCTTACTATGTACAATATTTGACATCTCTCTACACATGAGAGAAGAAAGAGTTTTGTCTTCGTCGATCAAAATATCGAAGATAATGGGGCATTGGTTCCATATAGACCGGAAGAGCTGGCTTCCTGATCTAGATCAACTATCATGGGATTTCGGGCCAAGTTTTCTAGGGCATCGTGCCAATAATCCATTCTTTTCCTAATCATGCAAACAAAAGGGTTAAGATTACAAGAATAATTTAAAAAAAATTGAGACCTAAAAAATGTCTCCATAAATCTGGATTGGTAAAGGGTTTAGGGAAGTCGAAGCATAAGGTGGTTTGTCCCTCACGAACAAACTGTCCATTTAAGGTTGGCGGAACAATTATGTGTTGTTTGGATATCCTTTTTCTTGCATATTTCCTTGAATCCTGTAGGACTATATTCTAGACTGTGGCGGTCCATATTGTACTATGGTTGGGGAAATGACGGCATGCCATTGGCTTTCAGGCCTAAGCCCATGCTAGGGAAATATCCTATTTTACGCATCATTTTAATAGACGGGATGCCATTGGCTAAATGTACTGAAGTAAGGGTCGTTGGATGAGTCCTTACCTTCTAGGAAGACTGGACATATCTCTAACCTTCTTAATTCAACCTCAGGGTGTCAATATCGGTAGACCTGAAGACTGCATCAATGTTAGTCTCACCGTTGACCGTGATAACCTAGTCGTTGTCTACGAATCTGAGTTTTAGATGTAGCGTGGAGGTTAATCCATATCTTGGTGCAACCATGTTCCTCCTAATATAAAATTGTAGGAAGGTTGCATGTTGATGATGCAAAAGTCAACTTGAAAGGGTGTGACAACCACTCCGATGGTACATTTGAGGTAACGCATTATCTCACGTCGAGAGTTGTCGAAACCTTTGACACATAAATTAGACGGTAAGATTGTCTCTAGATACCCTTATTTTCTCAAGAGTCCTCCAAGGACATATATTGAGAGTGGATCAATTGTCTATTAAGATCATCGGGATAGTCTTCCCTTCCATTTGCACAGAAATGTAAATGGCTTTAGCATGGTTTGATTTGACTGATGGAAGATCATTGTCTTTGAAACCAATCATATTGTGTTGGGTACTAGCAATGATTCCTACTAATTCCTCTAAAGTGGAGTTGGTAGAGACATTAGCCTTGCTTAATTTATTAAGGAAAATTTTCCTATGCTCGATAAAGTATATTAGAATTTATTAGATGGAAATGTTAACATTTTTCCATCTAAGTTGTCTTAGGAGGATATCTTCTATGTTAAGATCTTTAGGCTCATCTTTCTTTCTTCTCTATACAGGTTGTTGGGAAGTTGATGGTATATTGACCGTCATCGTTTTCATGAATCATAGTTGAAAATCAATTCCACCACATATTGCCACAATATCTATCGGGGCGTGGGTATGGGCCGCCTTTTTTGATTCCCACCATTTAAATGTTTCTTAGATAGGCTTTGGACCTCTTCTTAAGTTAGGGATTAATCATGTTGATTTCTGGTTCGATATCATGGTTTAGATCTATTAATGTATCAGCATCAAACGTCACTTCATCGGTTGTGATCATACAAACTTGATGATCCGATAGCGGATTCTTAACTATTTCAGGCTTGAAAATAATATTCTAATCGATCAACTCCCGAAAAAGATTTTTAAGGGCGCAACAATTGTTAATAGCATGTCCCTTTTCTTTGTGATAATTGCACCAGCCATTCTCATACTTCCCCAAGAATGGTTTGTTCTTTCTTAGAGCGTGGGAATTGATTAGATTCTTCTCTTGAAGAATCTCCATTACCTGATCCCAAGACATTCCTAGGTCATTAAAGACTCTAAAGGGTCTAGGTGCCTTTAGAGTTGTGAGTTTGGTAGGGGTTGATGTACTTGTCATAGTATGTGGTGTCTTGTTTGGGTTCGTATTTTGAGGAGGACGTTCCTTCCAGGCGGTTGACACCTAGGAAAAAAATTATCTTTCCAAACTAACTCGTTAGACAGTAACTGAATCAGCCCTTGGCTTTCTGTCTTTTCCTTTTTAGGGAAACGACTAGGAGGTGGGTAAGCTTTAATCGCTTTTCCCTCTCTTCTCTCTTTCTTGATTGCATCATCGAGATTATTGCCAGTTTTTAACAACTTTTTCATGTTCTGGAATGTTTTGACGGCGAATCCTACAGAATATTGTCCATTAATGCTTTGTAGAATCATATCAATTTGACGTTATTCACTCGGAAGGAAATCAATTTCCTCGATAATAGTTTTCCATCTTTCGATGAAGACGGGAAATTTCTCATTTTCTCCTTGCTTGATGTTCTTAAGCCTTTTCTCTAGTCATTACAAATTAAGGTGCATAGAGAAGCATTCTATAAATATTGTGGCCAATTTCTCGATAGTTTTCAAATATGCTACCTTTTTCTGGTGATACTAGTGTAGAGCTACGTCATCGAGGTATTGGGGAAATAAGTGAAGAACTATAGGTTCTCCAAGTCGCAATGGGGTTATTGTATAGGTGTACATCTTGAAAATGACAGACGGGGCGCTTTTTCCAATGTACTTAGATATGTCTGGTAATTTGATGCCCAATAGAATGATTCCTCTTTTAGTAGTTGTTTTGGCATCTTTCTAGTCATAGTGATCATCAATTCTTTTGCATTAACCATCTTGTTTAACTTGGCTTGTATCTCTGCATACATGAATCGAACTTGATCCATCTAGCGTTCATATTCTGTAGAAGGTGGGTGTTCAACCACCAGAACTGGTCTCCCATTTGGTCCCATAGGGTTGAATTCATCCTCGTGGGTCCTATGTTATTCCTGTGTAATCTACTCAAAATCTTCTTCGGACTATTCATAGTTTGAGACTTTCTCTTGAGTTTGAGGACTAGTATGATGGGGTTTGATGGGAGTGAACATAACCAGGATAGGCTGGGTACAAAATCGATAGAAAGAAGGCATGTTTAGGCATGTGGATGGTATTTGCTGATTAACTAAAGAATGCATGATCATCGCGAGTTGTTCCGTCACAAATTGTAGCGCTACCTTCATTTTCCAGAATTTGGTCGTAGAAACCGTTTTAGGTGTTGTTGTTTCCTAGGCCATCTTGTGGAAGATAAAGCGTCCGATTTCCGGATCTCGCTTTCTGGGAGACGTATTAGTTGCTATAGTCATGGATTATTGCGAAGAGAAAGAGGTGAGGGTTTAAAGTTGTAACATAAGTACAATACAATGTATATGCACATAAAATGAATCATAGAAAATGCACATCTCCTTGTGATTCATAAGTTAAAGACATATGAATTATTATACAAAATACTCACTGAGTTTGTTACATGCACATATCTTTTTGACATTTATAGAGAGAGTCTAAAATGGGAAAAGTGTTGACAAAGGCTATAGGCTTTAAATCCTACTATAGCTTATTCTTACACTAGAAGTTTCCTCATCTTCATTCTTTTTAACCTGCTTGTATTTATTTAGAATGACTATAATGTAATTCTTTCGCTCCTATGGGATGCCCATTTAGGAGGTGTTGTGCCACTTCTCAAGATATCCCACATAAATCTTATGGTTAATCGGCCTGTCTATGACGATTTCATTTTCTGTACAAGGGGCATAAAATCACGACCAAATTGTTTGAATAAGTCGTGGGGTGTAATAGGAGGTGACCCTTTCCGAGCTCATAAGCATGATCATAGGTTCATCATCCATCATGTAAACCATCTTTTTGATGGGATACACACGAGTAATTACTTGACTTCGTCATCATTCTCTACGAGAGGTTCATGAGTGAATTTCCTCTTCCTTCGATATTGAAGAGTAGGGGACATGATGTCTCTAGGACATACTAGTAGTAGACATTTGAGTTTATCGAGTAGTCAAATGTAGAGAATTAGAGGTGAAACTGTTTTGCTCACGGTGGAGGTTAAGTATGATTAATTTAACCCCATTAACATCTCAACTAGAATGATACTTGAGGGGTCTTTGTTTTCCCTACGCATGTATTATGCTACCTCTAGAATTTTGGAGTATGGCTTAGCATCTGTTTGAGCCAAGAATAAGTGGGTAAGTAAGACCGTAATTATCATCATGTAGGAGCCCAAGATTAAATAGATTTCTCCATTTACGACTTCTATTTTTGTCCATTTTGGAAGTTGATGACGTTCTTTTTTAGGATTGTCTTGGATGTCGTCTTGGTGTATCCGCATTCCTTTTGTAAGATCTTCATCAAGGACATTGATTCCACAAATAGTTTAATATTTAGAATATTCTTATTGACCATCATCAGGATAACTTAGAATTCCTCAATGGTTGGGCACATTTACCTTTCTCCCTTAAAGTATACTCGACATGCGGGGCTTCATCTCCATTGTATTCGCATCATGAAGGTTTTATTTAATTTGAAGTTAATCAACCTCATGATGGGATTTAGTCCATAGATTCCATGGTTCCACTCGTTCTCATGGAAGCTGTCGATCCAAGGGATCATGGCGGAATCACTTAGCATGTACATCGTCTAAGATTTGAAATTTAAAACATTTTACAAAAATATGTTTGTTTTGAAAAGGGAACATTTTTAAGATGTTCATTTAGAACATAGATGCATACACATAATACATATATTGTAGTCACATAAGGGTTATAGTGATGATGTTTAGTTATTTGGGTACGACAAACAACCGGCTTGGAGAAAGTATCCAAGTTTTTTGTCCTAAGGCAAATCATAAGAGAGTATCTTTCACCGATAGTGGAGGGGTAAACAACCGCCATAAATTAGGGAATATCAACTCAACAGAGAATTTTTCCACACCTCCACAATGCCTACGTCCTATCGGACGACTCATCACCAAAGGGGAGGGGGTCGATCTCATGCATTCAAGTTTTTCCTCTCGCAACATCACTATTTTAGTATCAAGTTGTCATTCCTCATCGACAATATTTGCACATAATTTGTAGAAGTTTTGACTCCAATCGTGTGTTTCTGAAAGCAATGTTTAGGGTTATGTACCCTTTATAGGATAAAGCTTATGCATCCGTTAAGTGTTATACATTTTAGGATATGCCTATCAAATTGAAAACGTGATGCAAATGTTTTTCAAAAGCCAAGTTTATGTTTTTTAGTTAAACAATTTAATCTTAGTAAAGTCTCTAGAAAGCTATAACCCTAAAAAAACCGTAGTCCTAGAAAAACTCGAGGTTCGAGAAATTTTAACTTCGGTTTGCATGTCAGGTATATTTTTAGAATAAAAATTATTTAAAAGACTTTACGAAAATATCCTGAAACTTTAAAATTAAGGTCTTTCGCGCTTCATCCTCTATACCCGTTTTATAAACAGTCTCTAATTATTATTTTTTTAAATGTTGGTGTATAACGTTTTATTTTAACCAATTATTTTTTTGGACTTAAGCATGGTTTTTAAATACAAGTTTTTGCGTATTTAAAATTGTAACAACAATATTTAAATGTTAGTACATGTTGCTAATGATCTTGATTAAAAATGAATGTATCTAAAGAATATCAGTTTTAATGTCATTAGGGTTTAAAGATGAATCCCAAACAAGCCCTTATCTAAATATGTTTTTTTATAAATATTCTAAAAATATTTTGAAATCATTATTTATTTTCTTGGGATTTTTAAAAAAAAATTGGGGTTCCAAAATTTCAATACTAATTTTGAAAGTTAAAAGTGCAACCAAACAGATCCTAGGACCGGTGTCCTCGGTCCTAGTGCACTTTATCGGTCGGGGATAAAACCCTCGGTCCTAGTTTAAGATTCTTAGCCTGGGATCTAAAGCCTCCCGATCTTGAGGTTTAAATCCTTAGTCGGGTGCGGAAGCCACACAGTCATAAGGTTAGAATCCTCGATCGGATGTCAAAATTCTAGGTTCGAAAATCCTTGGTCAGATGTCAAAGATTTTGTTCGGACCTCTCAATCTAGGTCGGAGATCTTCGGTCTTAGTCGAATATCCTCAGTCGGACCTCTCGGTCCTAGTCGAACTTGGGATAGATTCCTCGGACCTCAAGAACATCAAAACTACGGGTTTTGCAGTTTTGATTAAGACCCAGATCCTCCAATCCAAAGGAATGGGTTGCTTCACAAAGCTCCTAGGATAATGATGAACATTATCATAAGGTCTCATTCGACCGGGATGATGTTCCATTCAACCAAAATAGTTTTGATTTAAAAATCAGGTTTTTGGTTTATAGGTTTTAATGAAGTGCAATGAGCTTTCCAATCACTTCATTATGTTTCATATGATTGATTAAAACCAAAACATGATAACTAACTGTTCATTTTGAACAATTCAAGAACTTGAAAATTTCATTTTTTATGAAAATTTGATTTTGATCAAACATGATCGAGATGGATCAAATATGATCCAAATAGTTTCCCAACATCATTAGAAATATTTTATAACTTTTTGGGTTGTTGTTCTTGAGCAATAACTCAAGCACAAAAAACCTGATTTTAAAATTTTTAAAATTAAAATTTGGGGTTTTCTGTTTTAGACCGATTGATCGTGTTTGACTTCAATAGAAATCTTGTAAATGATCCTAAGATCATTTTCTAATCAAAAACTCCAAAACTATACAATATATGAAACTATGAAAACTGAAATGTAAAAATTTCAATTTCAAAATAGAATAATGAATTAAGGGATGATTGGAAGCTTATTGAGAGTTGGAGAACACTTCTTAGCTCTTGTGTAAACTTTAAGATGCCTAAATCCAAACTTTTAGGCCTTACATGGGATTTTCAAAAAAATCTAGAAGCTTAAAGCTTTAATGGAAGATTTATAAAATCTTTGATTGTTGGTTTGAGAGTTGATCTCTTACCATTAGATTAATCAAGAAGGCTATTTATAGCCTCCCAAGATAGGTTCATCGACTAAATTGGCTACATTGGAGTCGCATTTTTGTTTTTTTTCCAATTAGATGTCGACATAGGTTGTGATCATGTTCCTAGATGTAGGGGAAATGATCACCGAAGTATGGTGATCCTTTAAACTTTTGAACAAGGTTAAAAGGTGGAGAAATGGCCGAGTTCCATATTTGAAAAACAAAGATGGTTGATGTTCTTATCCGCCCGACGTCATTTTGGGCAAAAATCCAAATGTGCGATGCTACGTTGGCATTCCATCTGGGTTCTGTCCGCGATGGAGGGTTCCATCGCGTTTCGGCTAATAGTGCTGAGACGCGCGTTAGTCGATCTAGTACTTCGCAGACGCACCTTTTCTCCATTACAGAGGGTGATGCGAACAACTCATAGGCGTTGGATCTGATGGTTGCATCTCCTACAATAACGATCCTTTTAGGTTTTGGTTGTACTGTATCACATATTTTTTTATTTAACCTTAAGGATTTATTTGAAATTGATTTTTCTTTAACCCTTTTGGCTTTGTTTTTAAATCTTTAAAAATATTTAAAATAAATACGACATGTATTTGCCAATTTTTTTTGTTTGTATATTTTTGGTTAAATAAATAATTTATTTGGGATAAAATGGATACTTTACTTTCCTAAATTATTTATTTTAATCCCCTTGATTTTTCTAAAATTAATTTAAGATAAAATGAATACAACATTTATCCCAAATTATTTTATTTTTTTCTTTAACCATTATCCTTAATTAATTTAAAATTTAATTAATACAATAATTAATCCAATTAATTATTTAATTAGGTTTTGGTCTTATTTTTAATTATTTTGATTTTATTTATTCAAAAATAATCAAAATAATTATTTTTAAATTTATAAATTGGATATGTAGATTTTTAGTTCTTACAATTTCGTCTAGGAGAAATATTAGACTAACATGTATTCTAGGATTTAAAATTGAAATTTTTATGTCTACGTAGCTCGGGCTCCCTCTAAGGTGAAAACTAGCTCAAAATCTTCTTTAGACCCGATCATCAGTAAGATGGAGATGAATCCTATCATTTGGAAAAGTAAGATTATTTCTAAGGGAGGTCGTTTAGTCCTTATCAAGAGATTTTTCTTCATTGCCAACTTATATGATGTATCTATTTGTCCTCCTAAAGTGTATGGCCAAGAAGATGGAGAGAATTGTGTGTAATTCTTATGGGGTCGTTTGATTCATCATTTTTTTCCATTTAGTGAGTTAGAATAATGTTAAATTAATAAAGGAATAGGGGATCTGGGAATCCGCGATCTTGTTTCTTTTAATAAAGTCTTATTTTTCAAATGGTGTAGTAGATTTGCATTTGAGCAAAGAATATTTGAGCTAAATTGATTAATATAAATAAGTCTGTTTGGTTCACCAAGAATTCTTTTAGACCCGTTGGATACAATATTTGGGATGGTATTTAAGCCATGTGGAAGGTTTATCAAGAGCATTCAATTAGTTTTTGTGACGACACTTGGTGCGGTGATAAGTGCTTGGAAAAGGTTTTCCCTGAGCTTTCTTATATTTCTATTTGTAAAGATGCATTAGTTAAAGATATATTTGACATTCGGTCCAGTGGTTTTACTAACCGTATCAAATATAGAAGAAGATTGAACAGTGAGGAATATATATCCAATGATAGACTTTTATTCATGGTTAGAAATAAGGGGTTAAACTTGTTTTCTCAACATTCTATGTAGTGGCATGATCTGAATGAGTTTGATGTGGGATATTATTACACATTGTTCAATAATGTTAGCCCGATTGATCTTTGTTGGAGAAATTTATGGGATTCTAAGATTCATACGAAGATCTTCTTTTTTTGTTGAAGTGTTATTCACGGCGGAATTCTCACTGACGATAGATGTATGAAAAAAGACATGATTATTGTGAGTCACTGTCGTATGTGTTACAAAGAGGTTGAGACAACTTCCTATATACTTTTACATTATCACGTTGTTGTAAGTTTATGTAGTATTTTATGGAATTTTACTGAAATACAATGGGTTATACTGGAAATTGTTAGTGACTATTGAGAAGCATAGATTGTGGCGACTAAAAATACGAGACTTAGAAGATGTGTCTATATTCATATAATATTTTTTGGACTATCTGGTTAAAAACAAATTGGAGAACTTTTAACAATGAAAGTAGAACATTAAGGATTATTCACAGTGCCATTATCATGACTGATAGAAAAATTAAGTAAGTTAATTTTTGGAACCGGCCAGACGAACTAAACAGTTGTTAACTTTCATGTGCAGATGCAGATCAAAACCGTATGAACCGGTTGAGGCATCATAAACCGGTTGCTGTTATACTTCAAAGAAACCTGCTCCAAGTGATCAAGTCAAAGATCATAGGAACCGGTTTTCTCTTTCTCAAGCGACCGGTCAGCAAAGACAAAAGTTCATACTCCAGCCGGATTATACTACACAAAAGAAAAAAACGGAAAATTCAAACTTCAAGAGTGACGTAACATGACGATGCAGACGTGTCTTGAAAGAATAAAAGAAGATCAGATCCGATCGGAAGCATGCGAGGAAAGCAATGATGCTTTATTGATATGAAGTTGACAACCTGAGGTGCATGTTCAACACGTGTCCAAATCTGCAAATCGATTATGTCATCTTACACTCAGAGCTGCCTGCATGACTGTCAAGTGTTGAGGAAGGTGAAGCGTGCAAGCAACCTCCCTGCACCAGCGTGATAATGATCAACCAATCCAGAGGAGAGAGAAGAAAATAACCGTTAGCTTTTCTCAGCTATAAAAGGGAGACGAAACGTCTTCATTTAATGCAAGTTACAGATTACGAAAAACGAATCATAAAAGCATTAAGTTAGAGAGATAAACTCTGATATTCTAAACCGGTGTGTCTAAAACCGGAAGCTCTCTGTGTGTGTTTGTGTTGAGTTATTGTATTACATCAAAGAGTGAGTTTGGTGTAACCGGCGAGTAGCGAAGTTGGGCTCGACCGACAGTATTGTTGTAACTACAAAAGTTAGTGGAGATCCTTCTCATAACCTGAGAAGAAGGGGTGACGTAGGAGGGTTTGCTCCGAACATCCATAAAAAATCCCTGTCTCGTGTTCTTTCTTTTGCTTTCATTACTTACTTACTTAGCCTAACCTCAAACCAAATTAATTGTACTCCTTAAACCGGTCACTCATATCCATAAAACCGACTCCTTCTAAAACATCATCTAAAGTCGCATACGTTGCTTCAACCTGAAACAGACATTTCTGCCCTTGAACCCGGTTCAAGAGTCTGTGACAGTTTGTGTAGTGCTGAGAACGGTTATAGTCTCTAACCGGACAATCACCAAAGTGTGTTGTGTGTTGTAAGAGGCCACCCTTCCTGAAACCGGAAATACCCCGGTTCTCCAAGGGCGTCCCCGATCCTAACAAGTGGTATCAGAGCGAGGTTCTTAGCACTCAAGCAGCCGAAGAAGATGGGAAGCATGACCCACAGCGACAAGCAACCAATGCTAAACAGTGAAGCGTTTAGCAGTTGGAAGAAACAGATGTATCTACATCTGATTACATTAGATGATGAGATGAGCCGAGTCCTGAAAGAGGGACCGATCAAGATTAACAAGGAGGCTGACCAATGGACGAATGAAGATCGAAGACGGAGTAACCTGGACAACCATTGCATGAGACACATCTACAAGGCTATAGATGATAACACTTTGAACAAAATATCAGAGTGTGAAAATGCAAAGGAAGCCTGGGAAACGATCATTCAGATCTATGAGGGAAACGAAAGAACTAAGGAGAACAAAATCTTGGTGGCTACACAGAAATATGAAAACATCAAGATGAAACCGGGGGAAAACATGAAGGAATTCAGCAACCGGTTCACCAGTGTAGTCAACGAGCTTCAAACACTCGGAAAGAAGTATGACAACCGAGAAGTAATCATCAAAGCCTTAAGATGTCTGCCGAGCACTTGGGATTTCAAGACCATGGTGATGAGGGAATCAAGCACCCTCGGGCAGATGAAGTTGCATGATGTGTTCGAGGATCTAAAAGCCTACGAGTTCGAGATCAAGTCTCGGATCGAAGACGAAGCATCCACATCAACCGCAACCAGAGCTTTGGTTACATCGGTGGAACCGGCGGTCCAAGTATCAACCGTTCCGGTTCCAGTCAAAAGCACCGATCAGATCACTGAAGATGTGATGGCGATGCTAGCTCAGAAATTCGGGAAATTTATGAAGAAGAGCCAACCACCATCTAACAATGATTTTAATTATAATTATGTAGATAAATCAAACAAAAGATGCTATAACTGTGATAGTTTTGGACATTTCAGGTCAGAGTGTAGAAAACCAAGGAGAGACTATAGAAAACCGGAAGGAAACTATCAGGGAAACAACTATCAGGGGAACAATTATCAAGGCAACCGGTACCAGGGAAACAACTACCAGGGGAACAACTACCGGAGAAATGATAATCAACGAAACGACTACCGGAGAAACGATGATCAGCATGCAGACGAAGGAAAGGAGATTCAGAAGGCGCTCATTGCATCCGACGGCGGAAGCGAGTGGGCATACTCCGATAATGAAGACGGTGAAGAGAGAGTAACCTGCTTCATGGCAAACGACGAAGAGGTATTTGATTTCTCTTCTGACGAATTTACCAAAGAAGATTTGATTTCTGCACTCAACGAAATGGTTGCTGAGTTTAGAAACATATCTGCGTACATACCGGCTCCGCTCGAATCTAAAACCGAACAATTAAATAATGTATATGATAAAACATGTGAAATCGAAATGCACGAACCGGATGAACTATTCTCCAATAATGAGAAGACAGTTCAACCGATAACTGAAACCGATGAACGAGCAATGTACGTCACGGCTGCATGGGAGAGATCACGACAAGCTGTAAAACAAATGTGTAATTATAAAAGACACCCTAAGTGTAGATATGGTATCGGTTACGAACCAAATAAACAAAACGAATCAAAACAACCTAACGGGATGAAACTCACGAAAAATAATCTTCCGTTTATAAAATTTGTCAAGAGCTCACAAACCGAAAAAGACTTAAAACCGGAAGAAACACTTAAGTATGTAAGTCCTACTGAATCAGAAAAATGGCTTCATCCTGAGAGAAGGAAGGTCAACCGGAAACCGAATAAACCAAATAAAACTCGACATCAAAGAAAATCATCACAACATAAGGCATTCTTGAGCAGCAGGCAAGAAGTTAAGCCAAATATTATTAAAACAGATACCGGGAAAGTGATCCGACTTATTCAAGTCTGGATCCCTAAGGGACTAATCAACCATGGACCCAACTGAATGTGGGTACCAAAAATGTGTAAATAATTGTTTGTTGCAGGTTAGGAGGAGCAACCAGCTAAAGAATTCAGAATGATACCTGGACAGCGGATGTTCAAGGCATATGACCGGAAACAAAGAGCTACTAACCGACATCAAATACGAAACCGGAGCAATCATCACATTCGGGGACAACTCGAAAGGTAAAACCGTGGGCAAGGGTAAGATTGTCCATGGTAATCTATCCATAAGCAATGTACTATTAGTAGAAGAACTGCGTTTTAACTTGTTAAGTATAAGTCAAATGTGTGATGTGGGTTACAAAGTTAAATTTCATAAAAACTCATGCTTAGTTAAAAATCAGGATAATGACATTCTTTTAACCGGTAACCGGATGGGAAATATTTACAAAGTTAATTGGAAAACTGATTTTGAAAAACCTGTGTGTATGACAGCCGGAAATGATCCAAACTGGCTTTAGCATAAACGGTTAAATCACTTGAATTTCAAAACGATTAACTTCATTTGTTCCAAGGAACTAGTTCACGGTTTTCCTAATGTTAAGTTTTCAAAAGATAAAGTATGTGCTGCATGTCAAATGGGCAAACAAGTAAAATCATCTTTCAAAAGTAAAGGAAATTATCAATCTGAACGATGCTTAGAACTTTTGCACATGGATCTGTTTGGTCCGGTTAAAGTAACTAGTTTAGGAGGCATGCATTATACCATGGTAGTTATTGATCATTACTCTAAATTTACTTGGGTTACTTTTCTAGCTTCTAAAAACCAAGCAACTCCAAACCTGATTAAACTGATTTTGAGAATACAAAATGAAAAATCTATTCGAGTGAACAAAATCAGAAGTGATAGAGGAACTGAGTTTATAAACAGTAATTTAACTACTTTTCTTGATGACTCCGGCATTAGACACGAGTTGTCTAGTGCCAGAACTCCTCAACAAAACGGTCTGGCTGAGAGAAGAAACCGAACTCTCAAGGAAGCCGCAAGGTCAATGATAGCTGATTCGGGTATTGCTCAAAAGTTTTGGGCTGAAGCTATCAATACCGCATGCTATACACAAAATCGATCTTTAGTAACTAAACGGTTTTCTAAAACTCCTTTTGAAATTTACTTTGATCAAATTCCAAGTGTACGGTATTTTCGAATTTTTGGTAGCAAATGTTTTGTTCACAATAACGGCAAGAATTACTTGACCGCTTTTGATGCTAAATCCGACGAGGGAATAATGTTGGGATATTCAGCTGTGAGTAAAGCCTACAGAATATACAATACTAGGACTTTAACAGTTGAAGAAACCGCACACGTTGTTTTCGATGAATCGGTTGAACGAAACACTGCATTACCCTTCGAGCTTCACAACAGAATGGAAAATTTTAATATCTATTATGATGATGAAGACGAGGTTCCGGTTTTTAGACGATTTGTCAAGGACCAAGCGGTTGATGTTGAAACTCAGCCTGATCAAGCTGCTTTACCGCAGAAAGTTGACGCTTCAGTTTCTACTGAAGAAATCGGTCGGTCTGACTCTGTTCAACCAACCGATCAGTCTAACCTTGACCAGCCAACCGAAAACTTGATAGACACGTCTCGGATTAACCTCAGAAGGAACAAAAATCATCCTCTTGAACTAGTAATAGGTAACATATCCTCACCCGTCCGAACTAGGCAACAGAATTTGGATCACTATGAAAACTCAGCTTTCATATCATAAATTGAGCCGAAAAAGGTGGATGAAGCATTGTGAGATCCAGATTGGATCTTAGCAATACAAGAGGAATTAAACGAGTTTGAAAGAAATAAAGTCTGGTACCTAGTCCCTAGACCGAAAAACAAACCGGTCATAGGAACACGATGGGTATTTAGAAATAAACTCAATGAAGACGGTTTAGTTACGAGGAACAAAACCCGGTTAGTGGCTCAAGGCTATAAACAGGAAGAAGGCGTTGATTTTGAAAAATCATTTGCCCCTGTAGCTAGACTTGAGGCCATTAGAATATTTTTAGCATACGTAACTTTTAAAAATTTCAAAGTTTTTCAAATGGATGTTAAGAGTGCTTTTCTAAACGGTAAAGTAAATGAAGAGGTGTATGTTAATCAACCTCCATGTTTCAAAAATCCAAAACACGAAAATCATGTTTACCGGCTGAACAAAGCCCTTTACGGTTTGAAACAGGCTCCAAGAGCTTGGTACGATACATTGACACAATTTTTATTTGATCACAAGTTCACAATAGGTTCGGTAGATAAAACACTTTTCAAATTTGAAAGAAAGGAACAAATATTACTTGTTCAGATCTATGTTGATGATATCATATTCGGATCAATCGATCCAAAGTTTTGTGACAAGTTTTCAAAAATGATGACTGATAGATTTCAAATGAGTATGATGGGAGAATTGAGTTTCTTTCTAGGACTTCAGGTTAAGCAGATTGAAGCCGGAACCTTCATAAGTCAACCGAAGTATACAGCCGAACTGCTGAAGAAATTTGGAATGGATACATGCGCCGAAGCGGCTACGCCAATGAGTCCTTCTGTAAAGCTGGACAAAGACGATGATGGTCATGCTGTTGACATCACAGCATATCGAGGAATGATCGGGTCACTGCTATATCTAACAGCCAGCCGACCTGACATTCTGTTTGCGGTTGGAGTATGCGGAAGATTCCAAGCAAACCCAAAGCAATCTCATTATACGGCGGCCAAAAGAATCCTAAAATATCTGAAGGGAACTCAAGAAGTGGGACTTTGGTACCCAAAAGACTCGAGTTTCAACCTTATAAGCTATTTAGACGCCGATTATGCAGGATGCAAGATCGATAGAAAGAGCACAAGTGGAACCTGTCAGTTCTTAGGTGACCGGTTAGTCACTTGGAGCAGCAAGAAACAAACATCTGTTGCAACATCAACCGCAGAGGCAGAGTACATAGCGGCTGGAAGCTGCTGTGCACAACTTCTCTAGATCCAACAGCAACTAAGGGACTTCGGGATAGAAGCCAAGGAATCTCCAATCTTCTGTGACAACACCAGCGCTATAGCGATTACATACAATCCGGTGTTGCACTCAAGAACAAAACATATCGATATAAGACACCATTTCATCCGGGAGCACGTTTAGGAGAAACACATCCGCTGGAATATGTTTCGACCGAGCAACAAGTAGCGGATATATTTACAAAACCGCTACAAGAAGCTAAGTTCTCTCACTTTCGAAATATTTTGGGACTTACTAATCTTAATCAACTCATATCATGACTATGCATGTATAAAACCGGGATATGTGTTCAGGGAGAAGCTTTCGCTTCTCAAACCATATTCAAATAGGCCATTGATAAATCAAAAATGCTAACCAGGAGGAAGTCTCCGGTTATGCCCGATCACTTCATAACTTCAAATCGCATGTATACTTACTAAGACGGTTGAAATAACCAGGTTGGAGTGGATATAATAAATCCAAAGATGAACAAATGTTGACATAAATCAACTTTTCTTCAAAATCGGAACAAAAATATCCTACTAAAACCGGTCATGGAAAACCGCTTAGTACAAATGTATTCTGGTCTGATAGAATGAACTTCTCCGGTTAACCTGGGATGACTGACTGAGTTTTCATGCATATTTTGAAAAAATGAAGCCTGTAGTAAATAAAAACAGTCCACCACGATCAAGATGACGACATGTGTCCATCATCAAGAGAGGGAGACTCACATCTTGTCAATAGATATTTGTCATCATTAATATCTTGGTAATAATTAGTTTCTGCCTTGGAAATAAACATTATTTACTTCAACAAGTTAAAGCCTATTAAATAACTGATGACATCATCAAGCATGCTTAAGCCTATTAATCTAGCCGAACCCCTGGCTATATAAACCACCTTAAACCTTCACAAATCTTCACAAGATTACTATTCACAAGTATCAGTCTTGAGATTAACATTCTCTCTCAAGAACATGAACTCCAACTCTCTAGCAAAGAAGATTCTATTGGCAGATTTTAACTCAATCTACCAATATGAAGACCACGAAGTTAAAGAAATGTTCTTAGCCGTCGAAAGAAGCGGGCTAAGATGCTTCCTTGAGAACAGATTCATTCTCGACTACCTAGTAGTCGAAGAATTCTTCCAGACCGGAAAAGAAGTGCATCGAGACATAATCGTTTCACAAGTCTACGGTCAGAAATTCTTATTCAGCGAAACGGATTTCGCTGTATACTGCGGTTTGCCCACTGAAGGGGTAACCGACCTAACATACTCCTCGGTAACCATGGAAGAGATGTGTCGCCAGTTCTCAGGATCTGACATCCCGGTTAGACCCTGGGGTGCTAAAAGCCAACTCTCTCACAAGTATCAGCTTCTCTGTGAGATTCTGGGAAAGTCCATTTTGGGCAGAGAGAAAAGCTATTATTACACCCAAAGGCTTTTCGAGATGATGATCGCTGTAACGGTCGGGACACCGGTTAACTAGTCCTGGATCATCTTCAGCAACCTGAAGAAGATGCTCCTCTCCAACAAAACCGGCTACGCTCCTCAGCTGAGCGGTTTTTGTGCAAGTCTGGACATCCACTCCGGACCGTTCGTAACCCTCCATCCAAGACATGTGCTCACCAAGGAGTGAGTACAAGAGCTGGTCGACCGGTGGGAAGCAGTAAAGGCTAGAAGAAATCAAGCGGCTGAGTCATCTAACGTCTAGCCTGTCCCTCTTTCAGTCTTATTTTATTTCGTTTTTCCAAAACCGGTAATTTTGTTGTACTACCGGTTTTGTACCTCAATCAATGAAGCATATTTCCTTCCTCTTTTAATCTAAAATCTAAAATCATAAATGATCAAACATTTAATGTGACGTATCAAATCAAAACGAATCACTCTTGGAAACAGAAATCTTCATTCTCAATGAGCATGCCTGACTTGATTAGACAAGACATGTCTTTATTCTCTTGAAAAATCACAAAATCATTAATGACCAGATATAAACGGCTAGATTTTTCAAATATATTCATTAAATGCTCTCAACCGTTTCAAGCTATAAAAGGGGACTCAACCCTCCATTCTCAAAACACGCTTCCTGCTTTCCTTCTCTCTAGAGCTTGAAAAATCACAAAAATCTTCTCAGCCTCTCTCACTCCTCCTCATAATGTCGGCCGAACTCAAAAATACCCTCATCGTCGATTTCGAAGACGTAAAAGACAGTGCATATTATGAATGTATCTTCCAACCGATCATAGAATCGGGGCTTCAAGGTTTTCTCAAAGGTTCAGACACTATCCTCGTGGAGGAGGTGTGTGAATTCTTCAACAATGGTCACATTCTAGATGATGGCAGCATCCGCACCATCATTGACGGCCAATTCCTTCGGTTTACCGAAGAGGAATTCGCCAACTTCTTTCACCTTCCTACCGAAGGCTTTTCAGACTTCCCGACGCCATTCCTGCCGGCTAAGGAAGACTTCTTCCAGATCTTCTCTTCTTCCATCGCTCCGATCAAGGACTTTGGGAAGAAAGAGACACTTGCTCCTCACTACCAAGTCCTGCATGACTTGGTTCAAAGGTCTATCATGGGCCGAATGCCTAACCAGAACTATAACCGGGAGGCTTTCGACATCATGATAGCTATCATCCGCAACTCGTCGATCAACTGGGCAACCTACCTCTTCAACAAACTGAAGCAGCTCATGACAGCTTCAAGAGGAAGGACCAGTTTCGCTCCTCAAATCACTCGGTTTCTGATGGCTAAGCGCCGTCACCTTGAACCCGGTGTTCCGGTCGGACCGTCCAACACCATCACCATGCTGATGATGCACAGATGGATATCGAGGATTGAGGAACGGACACTTGAAAACACTGTGACCAAGTGGTACGAAAGAATGGTGGAAGGGGACTGGTTCAAAGAAAACTAAGTTATCTGGTTTTCTTTCCGGTTTTTGGTCATTTTGTTGTACGACCAAAACCGCTCAATGTTCACTCTTTTCATTTATGAAATATTTAATTTTAAAAGTCTCCGGTTTTCATTCATATCTTTCCTTCCGGTTTTTAAATTTAAACACAAAACCTCAATGTTAATCAAAACTTCCGGTTAACAAGTCCTCAAGAAAAACCGGAATTTCGAGCAAAATGAAAATTTGAAAAATTTACAGCCCATGGGTTTTCCGCATTTACCGCCGAAAGTTACTGTAGTAACTTTTGGAGGGAAAGTTGGCGCCAAAACATCATCAAGTGACGGTACGTCTTCCAACCGTTCGGAACCGCCATATATATAAGTTCAAATCAGCCCATTCGACACATGTGCTTTCTCTCTCTAAAATTTCCAGACTTTCAAAAGCTTTCTTCTCTCCGATCATCATCGTTCTTCATCTTCTCTTCTCAAACACTATCATGGATCTAGGCAAAGCTCCCTTCCAATGGATGTTGCAAGTAGATTTCGCGGATATTGATGAACACGCCGATGATAAAAACAAGGTTGTTCTTCAATCTCTAAGAGATTCTGGGTTGGAGGAGTTTTTATCTGGTCCATTCACTGTTTATCCGGCGGCGGTGACGGAGTTTCTGGCGACGGCGACGCTCACAAAGAGGAAGATCTCCGCCATAGTCAACGGGAAGGACATTCTGATCACCGAAGAGTTATTTGCTGAGGCTCTCGGTTTTCCCAACACCGGTCTGGATCTAAAGATCGATCTAACCGCTGCAGAATCAAACGCTGTCCGGTTGGTGTTATCATCTTCAGATCAGGATCTGGTAATTCACTCTAGCCGGAAGAACAAGCTAAAACCGGAGTTCAAATGGCTGCTGAACATCATCGCCCGTTCACTTCAGGGAAGAGGAGGTAACTTCGATAACCTGACGAAACTTAAACTGAAAATGCTGATGGCCATTGTCCGCGGTGACAAGGTGGATTGGGGATATGTTATCTTCGAAGAATTCTATGGAATGGTGATTAAGAAGGATGGCCGGATTCAGACCTTCGCAATGCAAATTGTGAAAATCCTTAAGTTTCTCAAGCTCGATCTCGGCGAAGGTGAACCGCTCCCTCTCAACAATATTCTCAACTCAGAGTCGATGATTGAGAAGCCCGATAAAGCGGTCAAGTCGAAGACTTCCAGAACAAAGTCTTCCAAGGGGACTAGTTCTTCCGCTCCGGCTGAAGAAGTATCAAGACAGAAGAAACCGAAGAGAAAGGCGGTTGAAACCGAAACCGCACAAGAGGCGAAGGGGAGGAAGAAGTCAACTGCAAGGAAGAGTTCCACGAAACCGGCGGACTCCGAGAAAACCCTTTCCTCGGATAATCCACCAGAAAGAACCGGAGACGTCTTCCAACCCATTCCCATCAATACCGTTCACCCTACTCCCGTTCCATCTGACTCACCAAGGCAAACCGAACCCTCGGGGAGCCACAAAACCGAATCAGTATCGAAGGAGGAAGCAGAGGTTAGTATTCACTCTGAAAACTCCAAATCCCCAAGCAAACGAATTGAAGAGGTAATGGCCGACGTAGGCTTAAATACCTCTGAAGCTATCGAGAACGTTGTTCAAGACATTGCAAGGGAAACCGAAGACGATGTGTCAAGTCGTCGTAAATCAGTTGATTAGGTTGAGATACCCGATCAGAGTGAAGTTCAACCGGTCGAAGAAACGGCCAAAACCGCAGACATTACACCTCCGGCTCAGGAGGATAATTTTGAAGAACAGGAACCATCCGGTTTCGCGGGGGACAAGTCAGCCACAGCAAACCAATCGGCTCAAGATGAGCCATCTAACTCAACATTCATACCTGAAGGATCTGTTCAGGTTAACAAAGGGAAAGAGGTCCTTGTTGAAAAATCAGCGGAAGGTACTCTGCAAACCGGCCCTCAACCAGAAGTCATAACCGGGGACGAGGTTCCTTTCACTGCAGAACAAGAAGATGAAGTATTCGAGGAACTTCTCAGGGACATGAACAAGGGTGCAAGTGATGCGATAGCACCATACCTCATGTGGGTAAAGCTACGTTGTGAAACAAAGATATCCGATATGGCTCCAGGATTAAGCGGCAACAAGCATTGGGATAGACTCATCAAGCTAGAAGAAAGGGCCCTCCAGTTAGCTCACACCAATCTTATCCAACCCGCCTTCAGCAAAACCGCGGTGATTCTTGAATATGCTCGGTTACAAGCAGTGGAGGATGCATTTAAAGAAACTGAAGGAGCAACGCTAACTCCGCTCGAAAAGAGAATGACTGAACGGTTCCAAACGGTGCGAGAAAAGCTCGTACAAAGCCTCGACAATCTTGATGCACAATGGAGAAAAGGCTGCCGAAACCAACTCAATAATTCCGATCTACATCAAAGTAAGCCATTCTATGTGGTCGGGGAGTCATCTGGAACAGCGGAGAACCTGGAACAAAACCCCTCTGGAACTGCTAAGGCTCCGGAAATCGATCAAATGAAGCAAGCGGTGGTTGATACAATTGATTCATGTCTTGGAAGTTATAAAACCGCAACCGATGAGAGGATCGCAACGGCTGAAGCTAATCTGTCAAACACTATACGGGGATCTGTACAAACCGAAATAGCAAACACCGTTCAAACATCTATCAAGTCCATGATAGATGAGGCTGTGCAGACCTCTGTCAAGTCCTTGATCGCCGAGTCCATTCAAACCGCAACCGCTCCACTGTTAGATATGCTGCAGGTAATGGCTCTTCAGATTGGGGAGATGTCCAAACTCCAAGTCAGCAAGACTCAAGAGCAAATCGAGTCTGATGCTGAAACCGCTAAGAGGCTGCAAGATGAAGAAAGAGAAAGAGAACGGCTGCAGAAAGAAGTTGAGGACAAAGATTTTGAGCTTGCCCAGAAATGCAACGAGGAAGAGAAGGCGGGTATCCAGGAACCTACACCGGTTGAACCGTCTCACTCTATGAACACAAGAAACAAGAAGAAACGAAGGGCGGTTGTGAAGGTGATTCAGCGGGCAGAACAAAGCAGCCGAAGAACAATGGAACCGGTCGGGCTGAATGTGCAACCTCTTGATGAAGAAGAAGAAGAGGATATCGAAGAACTTAACCGGCACAAGAAGAGGACCATTGAAAGTTCAACCGCAACTCCAAGCACCAGACCAATTGTTGCTCCGCCGCCTCCTCCACCAAAACCACTCTGTGCCGGTTTTGGATTCGGCAAAAAGACTCCCGGCATGTCAAGTGTATGGGCCGGAATGATGATTGACGCTGAAAGACGCGACAGGGAGTGGAAGGCAAGGGAAGAGGAAGAAAGAAGACGGCTTGAAAAAGAACTGGAGAAAGATCTTGAAAAGGGGGGATCATCCAAGCCTTAATCTTTTTCTTTATTTCCTTCAAAAACAACTTATATTTAACTATGTTTCAGAACTTGGTGATTTTATCATATTTTCTCTCTGCTAGTTTCCACATATCTTTTTGAAAAATCAAACACATGTTTTTGAAACATTTTCTTCAAACAGAAAATAATCAAAAGGGAGAAATCGCTAAACAAAATTTTCAAACCGGCCACACATTACAAGTTTTGAATATTTATTCTAAATAATCAAAAAGGGAAAAATTGATAGAAAAATTAAGTAAGTTAATTTTGGAACCGGCCACATATTACAAGTTTTGAATATTTATTCTAAATAATCAAAAAGGGAGAAATTGATAGAAAAATTAAGTAAGTTAATTTTTGGAACCGGCCAGACGAACTAAACAGTTGTTAACTTTCATGTGCAGATGCAGATCAAAACCGTATGAACCGGTTGGGGCATCATAAACCGGTTGCTGTTATACTTCAAAGAAACCTGCTCCAAGTGATCAAGTCAAAGATCAGAGGAACCGGTTTTCTCTTTCTCAAGCGACCGGTCAGCAAAGACAAAAGTTCATACACCAGCCGGATCATACTACACAAAAGACAAAACCGGAAAATTCAAACTTCAAGAGTGACGTAACATGACGATGCAGACGTGTCTTGAAAGAATAAAAGAAGATCAGATCCGATTGGAAGCATGAGAGGAAAGCAATGATGCTTTATTGATCTGAAGTTGACAACCTAAGGTGCATGTTCAACACGTGTCCAAATCTGCAAACCGATTATGTCATCTTACACTCAGAGCTGCCTGCATGACTGCCAAGTGTTGAGGAAGGTGAAGCGTGCAAGCAACCTCCCTACACCGGCGTGATAATGATCAACCAATCTAGAGGAGAGAGAAGAAAATAACCGTTAGCTTTTCTCAGCTATAAAAGGGAGACGAAACGTCTTCATTTAATGCAAGTTACAGATTACGAAAAACGAATCATAAAAGCATTAAATTAGAGAGATAAACTCTGATATTCTAAACCGGTGTGTCTAAAACCGGAAGCTCTCTGTGTGTGTTTGTGTTGAGTTATTGTATTACATCAAAGAGTGAGTTTGGTGTAACCGACGAGTAGCGAAGTTGGGCTCGACCGGCAGTATTGTTGTAACTACAAAAGTTAGTGGAGATCTTTCTCATAACCTGAGAAGAAGGGGTGACGTAGGAGGGTTTGCTCCGAACATCCATAAAAAATCCCTGTCTCGTGTTCTTTCTTTTGCTTTCATTACTTACTTACTTAGCCTAACCTCAAACCAAATTAATCGTACTCCTTAAACCGGTCACTCATATCCATAAAACCGACTCCTTCTAAAACATCATCTAAAGTTGCATACGTTGCTTCAACCTGAAACAGACATTTCCGCCCTTGAACCCGGTTCAAGAGTCTGTGACAGTTTGTGTAGTGCTGAGAACGGTTATAGTCTCTAACCGGACTATCACCAAAGTGTTTTGTGTGTTGTAAGAAGCCACCCTTCCTGAAACCGGAAACACCCCGGTCCTCCAAGGGCGTCCCCGATCCTAACAATGACGATGTCAGATATTAGATCCAGAAAACCTATGAATTAATGTGGAGATCTTATAGTTCTTTTTTGGAGATCTTCTAATCAATTAATTATTCTAATGTATTCAATTTTTACATAATTCTTTTTCAAGTTATATTTTTATCGTTGTGCTTAAACGATTATTTATTAAATGGATCATTAAAAAAAATATTTGTGTAACATGTCATGTTAAATAAGCACCGAGCCAAGAAGAATTTATAAAAAATTTTTTTGGTGTCTCGATAAGTAAAATAAGTGGCGACTCTTAAAACAATTCTAAATGTATGTCTAACTATTATTATGTTCTATTTTTGTTCCTCATTTCAATTTAAGACGAGATAACTCCCGACAAAGTCGATTACTTACTTCCTTTTATGTAATTTGATAGAGGTAAGCCACGAGACTTAGTAAAATCTAATCGACAAAACAATTTTTTCTTAAAGTATTCGGGTGAAGCTTACCATTAAAATATCTTGTATCATATTGCAAGAGTATTCGAGTGGAAGGTAACACATGGGGCTCAGACAAATTGTGAGGTACGAACTGCCTTAAAGACGAGATTAAATAATTTAAATAAAAAATTGGGCGAAATTAAACACATACAAGAATATATAAATTTCCAAAGTTCTAATTGTTTTTAAAATTTCAATACCGTAAAATCATTGTCCTATTAGTTAGTTTATGTGAATGACAACCAACATATAGAAAATTCGAAACAAGTGTTAAGTATATATTTTTTTTAAAAATTTAGGACAAGCTAACTACTTTTTAGTCATTGTGATGGCAAGAAATTTCAAAGGAATCTATATTATCTGATAAAATATGTTTTAGACATTTTAGATGATTTGACACTAATGGGTTTTAAGACTCCAACCCACTCTGAAACCCAAACTCATTTTGGTTTTTCCCCTCCAACCCACCCTCAAACCCAAACTCAAAAAGAACCTAGATGACCGGTTCCTAGCTTTAAGTTAAAGGATAGGTGGGAGACTCAAGGATCATAAAAGCTTTCTACCTTCAAGGAAAACAAAAGTTATTTTAATTTTTGATACTACCTATAATATATATAAAGAAAAAATAAAGTAATGAAATAACTAACTTTTCACAATATTATTTCCTTCTTCCTATTATTTTCTGCTCGCGATTTTATTTCTCTGGTGGTAATTGTCATCTCGACTCGCTTTGGCTGAAGAATGAAGTCTGTTTCTTTTAGTTTTTGATTTATTGACAATTAATTTCTAGGATCATATATCACACTATTCTCGGACGATCTTTGGAACCAGTGATTTCTGCAATAGTTTTTGAGGCCATTTTTTTGTAAGTGCTTTATTCGCAAGTTAAGTTATAGGATCAGCTATGACACAATTTTCGGCCCAAAACAAGTAGTGCAGTGAATTTTAAGATAAATAGTTCATCTCTTAGTACAAACATATAAGAAGAAGATAATAGAAGAAGATAAAGCTTGAAATTAAGCATATCTAAGACAAATATATAAAGTGAATATATCGGACCGCTACCCTCAATTCCCCGCAATGCAATATCACCGCTATCCGGATTCTGCATCTATGTGCTAGATATTCCGGAGAGCGAAATTGCAGAGCTTGTTGTTTTTTTTTTTTATTTTACCTTACCCCCTTCACATGTCTTCCGATCTCTTACGCCGACGTCTCCAACTTGCCTTGCCGAGTACTGCTGCACCCACTACTCGCCGCCAGCATCCGCTGACCACCATTTTTCCTTTCAACATCAATAATGCAGAGAGAAGAGAGTAAATGGAATTTTAGTGGGTGAGACTGGGAGGAAATGATATGTCGTATATAAAGGCGTGATTGAGGCGTTTGACCATTAGTAGGACTATTATTTTCATTTTCATTGAACAGAGGAAAACTACTTTTTCTTTCTTTCTTGCTTTATTTCACATTACCCTCATATCATCTATCTTAGCCAAAAAATAATAAGATTATTTCATTTCAGATTAGGATATTCAACATAAGTTTACTAAAAATTTTAATTAATCAAATAATTTAATCCTTAAAGAAAACAATTTAATCTTTGGTAGTTGAATTCTCCCACACAACTTTTATAAAATTACCAATTTGATTAAAAAAAAAATCTAATTGTGATAAAATTTTATATCAAAATTTCATTAAAAATCAAAATAATAAAAAAAAATCCCACAATCAATTTAATATTAATAATTTAGTTTGACATTATCTATTTATTATTTTAAATTTAACTAACTTTATTCAAAATAAAAAAACTAAATACAAAAGAATAAAAAATTATATATATATATATATTATTACAATAAATTATTAATATTATAAAATTATAATTATTATATTTAAATCATATTGTAACGCTCAAATCTCGACCCCGACTTGATATTCGTCGACTCATAACTCATTTTCTTCTCGAATAAAACGATGAACCAAAATGATAAGTGAGATTAGAGCACGTATAAAGGTTTCATTTTGAACTAACTTTAACTTTTTTAATGTTTCCACCTAATTTATTTCATGAAAAATTAGGAAAGAAAAATATTTTGAATGTCAAACGCATTTTAGAGATTTTATTCTTGGTTCGATGCTTGATTACACGTGAGAAAGGGCATCAACGTTATATCTCATATGTCCATCAAACAAAATATGTCCATCAAACAAAACAATGAAATCTACTTTAAACTTTTGACCATTTAAAAAAATATTGTTTTTGTGACATCCCCGATCCAGCACCTCGAGTTCGGGGAACGTCAACTTAGTTCCATACATAAAATCATTTTGAAATAAATATATACATATAGTTTATACATCAAAAGATTTCTCTGAATTCCAATACATTTTATTTTTAAAACAAGTGCTTACTAAAAAATATTTCTAAAAAATAATTTAGTCCATCTTCACACACTCACGCAATCCTACACTACTTCCTCTTGATACTCTTCAACCTTGTCCTTATGATAGTCCTACTTTTGGTTATCTATACCACACCAACATAGTGAGTCTTCATATAACATAAATAGAATTTCACAGTGATGGTATAATAATAATCTCGATCACATACTTTTCCCATAACTCTTCAGAGCTTATCTCTCTAAAGTTAGGGAACGTTGTTTGGACCCATAATTCATTGGACGATAATTATGGAGCTTATCTCGGAAAACCTAATCACATGACCTAATTAATCACATATTTCAGGATCAAACTACCGGAGCTCAAGTCGAATAATCCAATGCCCTCTTCATCGTCAATTTTATTTGTATCTGTTATTTATCACCATGACTCCATAACATTAAAATTCATGATTTTATATAGAAAATAATATTCATAACGTTTTAGTATAAATGATTTATAATATGATTTTAAAGATATCATAAATAACTACATTATGAAACATATCATGATGTGAAGAAATAATATAACACCATACTTAAAATAGAAAAGCATAAAAATATATAGCTTTATGTGGGGTTTAAAAATAGGGTTTTGAAAACACATGCCTCTAGATTGCTCCTAATTGAAAATATGTGGTTGAACTATTAGTTTGGAGATAGACATGCTCTTGGATGTTTGATGTAAGGAATATGGAATGAATAATTAATGAATCAAATGTTACTATTTATAGGAAGAGATAAAAGGCTTGGAGATTGACTAGTGTTATGGTGTGGTGGCAATTGTATAATCTTGATTAGTGTCCTAATGTGTTGGCAAAATATATTCTTGATTAGTGTTCCAATGTGTTAGCAATATATAATCTTGATTAGTGTCCCAATGTGTTAGGGATATATAATCTTGATTAGTGTCCTAATGTGTTGGCAATATAATATCTTGATCAATATAATATCTTGATCAGTGTCTCAATGTGGTAGAAATGCAATATATTGTCGTGTGTCCTAATGTGGTGGTAATGCAATATATTGCCTAGTGTTCTAATGTGGTGGCAATGTATTATAGTTAGGGGTGAAAAATATTATCTTTTAGAAAAATTAAAATAAGTTAAGTTTAAACCGACCAAAGTACTTAATCAGCTTCAAACTCTTTATGTAGGTACAACTCAAGCCACACCGGACCGGTTGAGACTTTCTGTTAAGATGATCCAGACATAATCAAGTAAACCAGATTGACTTCAAGTAAACTGGTTTGTCTCCCCTCACCGGATCGACTGAAAACAAAACCATATGAAGTATCATTTCCGACTGGCTCAATATATCGAAGATCTTAAAGCCAACGGGAAAATCATTCAAAGTGATGAAATCTGTGAAGATGACGTAATGAGTATTTCTTGGAAATACACAGAGGAAGGATCCGAACCAAAAGTATGCAGCAAAAGGAATGATTACTGATTTTCCAAGATCACAAGAAATCTTCTGAAATAGGCGGCTGTCTAGTGCATGTTTGCCAGGTGTCTGAAATGGTAAGGCGTGCATGCCACCTGATTCTGACCGGCATTGCTTAAGATGACCAATCCAACAGAGAGAGTCTCTTATAAATAGAAGCCCAACAGTGCTGAAGAATATAGAGAATAGTGCGATCATATAACAAGACGAACCTTACGCGCGACCCTGAATACTAATTGAGATTCTTGAATTTATTTAGAATTGTGTGTATTTTACCTTGTATAAAAGTATTACATCATTTGTGAGTGGTGTAACCGATGAGCAGTAAATAAGACTCGATCGGAGTGTTATCCTTCTCACTGTTTGAGAAGAAGGGGTGACGTAGGAACTTCAAACTCCGAACATCCATAAAAACCTGTCTTGTGTTCTTTCATTTATTTTCTAGTTTTTTACTCTAACTAACTGAACCGAAATACTACTCACTCCAACCGAACCGGCTATCCCTTAATTCAAATCGAACCAGCTTTCTCTCCACCTTAACCGATTTCTCCTAATACCTTCCAAACCTAATTGTGTAAGTTGCTTCAGATTGAAACAGACATTTCCGCCCTTGAACTCGGTTCAAGAGTCTGTGACAATCTTTGTAGTGTTAAGAGCGGTTCTAATCTTTAACCGGATTAGTACCAGTGTGTTGTGTGTTGTTGTGTAAGCGATCTACCTTTAGCCGGACCACGGTCCTCTATTGAGAATCCCAATCCTAACAAGTGGTATCAGAGCAGGAATCTTAATACTCAAGTAACCGAAAGAAGATGAGAAGCATGACCCACAGCGATAAGCCACCGATGCTAAACAGTGAAGCGTTTAACGGCTGGAAGGTTCAGATGTATTTACATCTGATCACGTTGGATGATGAAATAAACACCATCCTAAAGGAAGGACCGATAAAGATTGAAAAGTAGAAAGGATCATGGACGGTTGAAGATAGGAGAAGAAGTAACTTGGATAACCATTACCTGAGACACATCTTCAAAGCTGTGGACGACAACACGTTGAACAAAATCAGAGACTTTCAAAGTGCAAAGGAAGCATGGGAAACTCTCATTCAGATCCATGAAGGAAACAAAAGAACTAAGGAGAATAAAATCTTGGTGGCAACTCAAAAGTATGAGAACATCAAGATGAAGCCGGGAGAGAACATGAAGGAGTTTAGTGACCGTTTCACCAGCATGGTCAACGAGTTATACACACTCGGAAAAAGATATGAAAACCGGGAGATCATTGTAAAAGCATTGAGATCTCTACCAAGTGCATGGGACATAAACACCATGGTGATGAGGGAATCAAGCAACCTCGGGCAGATGAAGTTGCACGACGTGTTTGAGGATTTAAAAGCTTACGAATTCGAGATGAAATCTCGGATCAAAGACAAAACAGCAACATCAACCGCAACCACAGCTCTAGTGACGTCGGTGGAACCAACAGTTTCTGTATCAGCCACTCCGGTTCCTGTCAAAAGTGCTGATCAGATCAGTGAAGACGTAATGGCCATGCTAACACAGAAATTCGGAAGATTCATGAAGAAGAATCAACCATCTAACAACAACTACAATTATAATTACGCCGATAAATCCAATGTAAGATGTTTTAACTGTGACAGTTTTGGTCATTACAGGTCGGAATGCAGAAGACCAAGACGAGACGACCGAAAACTGGCAAGCAACTACTAGAGAAATGACAATCAGAGAAATGAATATCAAAGAAATGATAGCCAACAGACCGGTGAAGGAAAAGAAATCTAGAAGGCACTCATAACATCTGACGGTGGAACCGACTATGCCTACTCCGACACCGAACATGACGAAGAAAGAGTCACGTGTTTCATGGCAAATGAAGAAGAGGTATTCGACTTTTTCTCTGAATAATTTACTAAAGAAGACTTAGTTACTGGCTCTGGCACAAACGGCTAAACCATCTAAATTTTAAAACACTAAATTTCATATGTTATAAGGAATTAGTTCATGGCTTTCCAAACATCAAATTTTCCAAAGATAAAGTATGTGCTGCATTTAAATGGGAAAACAAATAAAATCATCTTTTAAAAGCAAAGGAAATTTTCAATCCGAACGATGTTTAAAACTACTGCATATGGACTTGTTTGGACCGGTTAGGGTAACAAGCCTAGGATGCATGCACTATACCATGGTAGTTGTTGATGATTACTCTAGATTCACTTGGGTAACATTTTTAGCTTCTAAAAATCAAGTTACACCGAACCTAATCAAATTACTTTTAAGGATACAAACTGAGAAATCTATCCGAATTAACAGAATTAGAAGTGATAGAGGAACCAAATTCACAAATAGTACTTTAACTACTTTTCTTGATGATTCCGGTATTAGGCACGAGTTGTCTAGTGCCAGAACACCTAAACAAAATGGCCTGACTGAGAGAAGAAACCGATCTCTCAAGGAAGCCGCAATGTCCATGATAGCCGATTCAGGTATTGCTCAAAAATTTTGGGCTGAACCTATCAACACTACGTGTTACACTCAAAACCGATCTTTAATTACCAAACAACTTACTAAAACGCCATTTGAAATATACCATGACAAAGTTCCTAACATCCAGTATCTTAGGATCTTTGGCTGTAAGTGTTATGTTCACATCAACGACAAAAGTTATTTGACCGCGTTTGATGCTAAATCTGATGAAGGAATAATGTTAGGTTACTCAGCCGTAAGTAAGGCATATAGTATTTATAATACTAGAACATTAACGGTTGAAGAAACCTCTCATGTTGTTTTTGATGAATCCATTGAACGTAACACTGCAGTACCCTTCGACCTTTACAACAGAATGGAAAATTTCAATATTTATTCTGATGATGAAGATGAGGTTCCGGTATATAAACGGTTTGTCAATGATCAAGCGGTTAATGTTGAGACTCAGCCACTGAGGAAATCGGTCGGTCTGACTTTGTTCAGCCTACCGATTCGTCTAAACTTGATCAGTTAACCGGACGCTTGGAAGACACTACCATAATTAACCTCAGAAGGAATAGAAATCATCCTCTTGAACTTGTAATAGGTAACCTTTCATCACAAGTCCGAACTAGGCAACAAAATTTGGAAGAATATGAAAACTCAGCTTTCATATCATAAATTGAGCCGAAAAAGGTGGATGAAGCATTACTTGATCCCGATTGGATTTTAGCAATGCAAGAGGAGTTAAACCTGTTTGAGAGAAATAAAGTCTGGCACTTAGTTCCAAGACCGAAACAACACTCGGTCATAGGAACAAGATGGGTATTCAGAAATAAACTCAATGAAACAATTTGGTTACGAGGAACAAAGCCAGGCTATAGCTCAATGATACAAACAAGAAGAAGGCATTGATTTTGAAGAATCATTTTCTCATGTGACTAGACTTGAAGCCATTAGAATATTTTTAACATTTGCGGCTTTCAAAAACTTTAAAGTTTTTCAAATTGATGTCAAAAGTGCTTTTCTAAACGGTAAACTAAGTGAAGAAATGTATGTTGAACAACCTCCCGACTTTAAAAAAATCCGGAACTAATAAGTCATGTATACTGGCTGGACAAAGCCCTATATGGTTTAAAATAGGCTCCAAGAGCCTGATACGATACTTTAACAAAATTATTATTTTATCACAACTTCACAATAGGTTCGGTTGACAAAACACTTTTCAAATTTTAGAAAAAGGAACACATTTTACTTGTTCAAATATATGTGGATGATATTATTTTCGGTTCAACCGATCCAAAATTATGTAACAAATTCTCAAAGTTAATGACTGATAGATTTAAGATGTGTATGATTGGGGAATTAAGTTTCTTTTTAGGTCTCCAGGTTCAGCAAATTGACACCGGAACATTCATCAGCCAGCCTAAATACACAGCCTAACTACATAAGAAATTCGGAATGGATACTTGTGTCAAAGCGGCTACTTCATTGAGCTCATCAGTAAAACTTGACAAAGACGAGGACGGTCAAGGGGTACACATAACATCCTACCGAGGAATTATCGGCTCACTCCTCTATCTAACAGCTAGTCGACCGGACATCCTGTTCGTGGTCGGAGTATGTAGAAGATTTCAAGCCAATCCAAAACAATCACACTATACCGCGGCTAAGAGGATTTTAAAATATCTGAAAGGAACTCAAGACGTGAGACTATGGTACCCAAAAGACTCAAGTTTTAATTTAATAAGCTACTCTGATGCAGACTATGCAGGCTGCAAACGGGACATGTCAGTTTCTGGGAGACCTGATCGTCTCTTGGTATAATAAAAAATGAACCTCAGTTGCCACTTCAACCGCAGAGGCATAGTATCTAGCAGCCGGAAGCTGCTGTGCTCAACTCCTCTGGATTCAACAACAACTAAGGAATTTCGGTGTAATTGGTGAAGAGTCTCCAATCTTTTGTGACAACACCAGTGCAATAGCGTTTACATACAATCCGGTGTTGCACTAGAGAACGAAGCATATTGATATCAGACACCACTTCATCCGAGAACATGTTCATCAGAAATATATCCGGCTTGAGTATGTCTTAACCTAACAGCAAGTGGCTGACATATTCACCAAGCCGCTACAGGAAGCTAAGTTCTCTTATTTCAGAAACATTTTAGGACTTACTGATAGTAAACAACATATACTTTAAATGTTACTGCATGTTTTCAAAAATCTAAACTTTTATGAAAACCGGGGGATGAGCTCAAGGAGAAGCTCACGCTTCTCAAGTCATGACTCGGGGAAAGTTTAGAAAAACCAGCTCGAATACTTCAATAGAAATTAAACACTCAGGGATTCTAACTAGAAAGATGTCTCCGGTTAAGCTTGGCAAATTCACATTACCAAATTACATGTAAACAAGTCGGGCGGTTCAAATGACTCGGGCAAACTAGACAGTTTATTCCCTAAACTAAATAAATGTCGACTTAATTCGACATTTCTTCACACCGGAATGAGCTATCTCGATAAAACTAGTCATGGAAAACTAACTGATAAAATGCCTCACAATTTCGGTAAGTGAATTTTTCCGGCTAACTTGGGACAGTTGACCGCTGTTTTCATGCATGCCTTGATGATTAAACCTATGAAACATAAAACAGTCTATACTTCAATCAAAGTGAAGACACGTGTCTATCACTGAAAGAGGAAGACTTACATCTCTTCCATATTTTTAAGCCATATTGAAAATCTTTTGCCATCATTACTTTGTCATTGGAAATAACCATTATACACTTAAAAAAGTTAACTCTATCATAATTACAAGATGACATCTCCAAGCACGCTAACCATCGTCTGGATATTTAAGCAACTAATCTAATCCAATCTCAAAAACACTATTCATTATAAGAATTTTCTCTAAGAAAAATTATCAAGAAAAATGTCTTGCTCTCTTTCTAAGAAAGTTCTTCTAGCCGATTTTGAATCGGTTGCTCAATCTGAGGACAATGAAGTCCAATGCATCTTCCGAGCCCTTGAGAGAACCGGTCTCAAGAAATTCTTGAAAAATCATTACGCCATTAACTACACCATAGTTAATGAGTTCTTTGAAACTGCAAGGGTGATACACCGAGATATCATCTTTGGCCATGTTCATGGACAATCTTTCCTATTCAGTATAACAGACTTCGCAACCTTTTGCGAGCTACCAACTGAGGGAGTTACCGATCTCACATACTCTCTAGTGTTCATCGATGAGATGAGACACCATTTTTCCGGCTCTATGACCCGATCAACACCTGGGGACCCAAGAGTCTGCTCGCCAATGAATACCAAGTTCTAAGCGAGATTCTGAGTAAGTCCATCCTGGCTCGGGAAAATTTCAAATCCTACACCTAACGTATCTTCGAGATGATGGCTGCCATCACCGAAGAATTTCGGGTGAAATGGTCCAGGATCATCTTCGACAACTTAAAGGAATTGATCATTTCCAAGAAAACCGGTTACGCTTCGCAACTCAGCGGCCTATTCAACCACTTCAACAACTATCACAGTTCGGGTATCATTCTCCACCCAAACCAACTGTTGACAAAGGAGAGGATCCAAGAACAGATTGATAGATGGGACAAGGCCAAGGCCAAAAAGACTCCAACCGTCGGGCCGTCCCATTATTAATCTTCTCTTATTTAACCGACTAATGATGTATCTATCTCGTTCACTTTCCATTCTACCGCCGAACCGATAATTTTTCTGTACTATCGGTTCGGTACCACATCTTTTAATTACAAACATCTTTCCCATTTCGGCTCAATATTAGGAATTAAAACTTTAAACTTCTAAAAATATGCAAATCCGATATCTTCTCAGGGAGAAGCTGCCGAAAATAATCAAGCCGAAAAGTTGTCCCAAAATCAAATATTTTTCAAATCAACATTGGGAATAGACATACTCATTTTCCAAAAGACGCGCCTAGTCCGGATAGGCTGGTCTGTCTACATCGTACTCTCCCAAAAATTATTCCCTTGAAAAGACACCAAACATTTAATGAAAATATTGACAATACATAAACGATCAGATTTTTGAAATATCCTCATTAAATGCTTCGTAACCGTCTCCACTATATAAGGAACTCATCCTCCTTTAAAGAAAATCACAATTTGAAAGTCTCTCTCCCTCTCTAAAAATCTTGAACTTCGTATCTTTTCAACTCTCTCAAGATGAATTCCCAACTCAGAAACTCAATCATCATTGATTTTGAATCTATTCTCAACTCTAGGTTCAAAGATGTTCTTAACAGACCACTAGTTGAATCCGGCTTACAAACCTTCCTTGAAGGCCCAGACTCCATTCTCGAGGTGGAGGTAACCGAGTTCTTCAACAATGCGGAAGTGAGAAGTGATGGTAGAATTGCTACATACATCGACTACGACTTCTACCGACTCATTGAAGAGTCATTCGCGGATTTCTTCGATCTTCCATCCGAAGGATTTTCAAATTTTCCTACTCCCATCATTCAAGCGATTGAGCGTTACTCATTCATTTTCTCCGGTACCACCCATCCGGTTGAATGCCACAGTCTGAAAGATGATCTGGCTCCCCACATTCAAATATTTTAGGACCTCATCCAACGGTTTATCCTGGGACACATGCCGAATCAACGCTACACTCGGCAAGTGTAAGACCTTATGATTGCAATCACAAAATACTCGCCCATAAATTGGGAAACCTTTCTCTTCAACAACTTGAAGAATAACATCACGACCCCCAGAAGAAGAATCGGTTTTGCTCCTCAAATTAGTCGATATATCCGCTCCATCATCCCCAATTTCGGACCAGGAGTTCCGGTAGGACCGGCTAACACTATTACCGAAGACATGTTGGAAAGCTGGATTGAACGAGTCGAACACCAGACCGGCTACACCGTGGGGGATTGGATCTTGAGAATGGAAGAAGGGAACTTTTTCTAGAAATTCATGTTTTAATTGTATCTTTCAACTTCCGATCATCTCGGTCTTTTTGTTGTACGACCGGTTGACCATCCTATGAAAATTCATGTTTTAAATTTCATATGTCAAAATGCGGCAAAGACTTTGAAAGTTATCCTCAAACTTCGGTTAACCTCAAATCCGGCTAACTTTTAATCTCGGCTAGGATCAAAAATCAAATTCAAATTAACTGAAATATCCTCCCGTTCCTGGATTACCGCCCCTAGTTTACCGCTCTAATTTACCACCCAAAATTACCGCCAACAGTTACCGTAGTAACTTTTGGAGGGAAAACTTGGCGCCAAAATCCAGAACGACGTGACGGTTCAGTTTCTTAACCTCCAAGCAACCGCCTCTTATATAAATAGGGAAGTTGGATCATTCATCTTTTTATGCTCTCTCTCTAAAAATTTCAAAGCATCTTTGCTTATATCTCTCAAGTTATCTTCATCTCTCTTTCAATCCACCATGGGACGTGATAACGCACTATATACCCACATTTTGCAGATCGACTTCAAGGATATTGAGGAGAACGGAACCAGCGTCTACAAGACCTTGATCAGATCCATCAAAGACTCTAGTTTAGAGGAATTTCTGAATGGTCTGTTTGTTCTTCATCAGGATGAAGTTGTGGAGTTCTTCATCCAATCAAGTTTGAAGAAATGGGTCATATATGCCACTGTATGCGGCATAACATTCGACATTAATGAAGAACTATTTGCTGCGGCTCTCGGAATGCCTAGTGAAGGACGGGATTTCCAGACCGGTTTATCTGAAGCCAATACTACGGCGGCTCAGCATGCTATTTCAAATTATCCGGCTGACTTGGTGGATCACACCAGCAAGAAACGCAAATTGAAGCCGGAGTTCCGGTGGCTACTGGATATAATCTCCAAATCTCTACAGGGATAATGAGGAAACTTTGACAACCTGACTCGGTTGAAGTTTGAAATGATGATCAGAATAGTTCGAGGCGACAAAATCGACTAGGCCGGTGTTCTCTTTGAGCAATTGTGTGAAGTAGTTGTAGGAACAAAAGATCGGGTTCAAGCTTACGCCATGCCGATCGGGAAAATCCTTCGTCGTTTACAGATCTCAATCGGAGAAGGTACACCCCTATCAAACTCTAAAATTATGAACGCTGAGAATATCAAGGTCAGGACCGAAAAAACGCCTAAGGAGAGCGCTCCAAAGGCTAAGGTTACTAAAGAAACCGAACCAAAAGACAAAGGTTCCAAAGAGGTTGAGCCTAAAGACAAGGAAACTACAGTCAAAGGCCAACCAAAAATCAAGAAAGCGGCTAAGAAGAAAAAGCCGGTTAAGAAGAAAACGGCAAGCGAGTCTCATGACTCCGAAAAGACATCCTCTCCCTAGCCATCCGGCTCGGTCATTAGAGCCATTCCACTTCAAGTGGTGGTTCCAATTCAAGTCCCATCCTCCTCACCAGTAAAAGAAAAGGAAGCAGCCGAAACAATCCCTTCCTCAAGGCAGGCCGAATCATCTGAGTGACAAGCCGCCAAATCTGCTGAAAAGGTTAGTACACATACCCTTACCTATAATCCTGCGATTAGGAAATCTCTTCCTAGAAATATTGTGGATACGATAGAGACAGTCCGGTTAAGGACTTCAGATGTAGTACTAAACGTGGTAAAAGATGCCACTCGGGCAAATGACGACGAGGTGACAAGTAAAGTTGTAGAAGGTGGTCAAACTGATAAAACTGACCGGTTAGATGATCCGACCGAAGAAATACCGGCTGATTTTCCTCCGGCTCAAGGGACATTGATACAGTGAGAAGTACGACAAGTTCGGGGTGCTAAAAACCCTCTTCCAACCGAACATACATCACAATCGGCTCTTAAAGGGCCGGTCATTCCTAATACTACACCGGAATTTCCAAAACCGGTTAATGAAGAAGAAAATCCTCTAGTTTAGGGAGGCAATACCACTAAAAAGAGTTCAACAGGTCCAGTTGGGGACGATGTTCTCCAAACCGAAAAAGATCAAAATCCGGATAATGGGAAATCAACTACTCTCAATATTCCACCCGAATCTCCAACGCAAACCCATCACTCAACACTGGATATAGCCAAAAACCACATAAGAAAAATTCTCAAAAGGTTGGGGATCGGGCGCTCGAAATCTCTTATGATTTCTATGATTGGTGGAAAATCCGAAGTGAGGTCCCATTCGATAAATTTCCTCCCAAAACCGAATAGTGGTTGAGACTGGTAGACCTGGAACAAACGGTGTTTCGACTGACCAAATCAGACTTTATTCCTCTCGTTATGTCCAGATGCGAACTAGCTGAAAAGAACGCCAAAGTATGGGCAATGACTGAAATGTTGGAGGCCTCCAAAGACATGGTCCTAACCGCTGAGGAAACTAAGGCAAAAGATTCTTTGCACGGGATCATTGCTAAGATTGAAGCCGGAATATCCGAAATGGAGAAGAAAACGGAAGAAGAGACCAAGGAACGCTATACGTTTCCGGGACTTGACAACTACCAATTGCCGATTACCTCGCTCTCCATAGAAGTCGGTCAATCATCCAAACAACCTGTGTTTCAGCAGGAAGATGGTCGTACGACTTCCCCCTCATCAAATAAGTCTTTCTTGCACCCTACTCATGAAAATGTTGAATCGATTAATCAAGAACAACCGGAAATATCAATGTCGGTTCACACTCCTCACACGGTTGCTCCGGTTTCGGACGAAATACAATCTCTCATTGATGCTGCAGTCAAAAAATCAATGGCAAAATGGCAAGCAACCCTCGAGGCAAGAGACTCTGCATCAGACAACAAGATTCTAAAAGTTGAAAATAAGATCGAGAAAGTCGACAATACCACCTCCCAGATGTTGCACATGATGCAACTATTAACTACTCCAATTGGGGAGATAGTAGAAGTAAAGGCCATGGCAACCGAGGCCCAGATCCGATCCGATGCCGAAGCGGCTAAAAAGTTCCAAGCCGATGAGGTCGAAAGAGAAAACCGATTGAAAGAGTTGGAAACAAATGACTTCCGGCTAGCCTAAAAAATCGCAGAAAAAGATGCGGCCAAGGAAAGCAAAGCCGAGAGGTTAACACCGCCGCGGCTAAACGTTCTCTCCCAGGAGTAACAACAAGGGGCTAATCTAATAAGCAGAAGAAGAAAGCTCAAGTAACCAGGATTTTAATCCAACTCACCGATGCGAATATCCAAATGGTAGCGAACCGGGTCGATAGTAAAATCCAGCCAACATTCGAGATGGAAGAAGATGATGGAATTCCTCTCAATCCTAGAAAACTCAAAGCCAGACCAGAACCATCCTCATCTACTCAACAAGGCAAGAGGCCGACTCACGAGTCCCAGGAGGACTATATACAAAATTTCATCAACAATTCCCCATCCAGCGATCTTGCACCTCGACTGCCCAGATCGGAAGGCGGTTTCTTTAACTTCAACCGGAATCCATCAAGACCAAGTGTCATAACTGGCTGATGTATAGACGCGGATAGAAGGGAAAGAGAATGAAGCGAGAAGGAGGCAACAAAGGAAAAAGAACAGGGGGAAAACCGAATTTAAGATTTCTCATTACTATTTATATATATAATACTTCTTAATTTTCGGTCTTTAAATACTACATTACAAATTCTGTTTCCCACGGTTTGGCCGATTTGCTGGTTTTGATACTTTTTGGCTTAAAGTATCAAAAAGGGAGAAATTGATGAAAAATCTTCTTAAAAACAAAATTTCCTAAACACCGGCCAAATACTTTTTGAAAATTACATAAGTCAACTTTCAAACCGGCCAACACTTACAAGTTTTGAATATTTATTCTAAATAATCAAAAAAGGAGAAATTGTTAAAAAAAATTACATAAGTCAACTTTCAAACCGGCCAACACTTACAAGTTTTGAATATTTACTCTAAATAATCAAAAAGGGAGAAATTGTTAGAAAAATCAAAATAAGTTAAGTTTAAACAGGCCAAAGTACTTAATCAACTTCAAACTCTTTATGTAGGTACAACTCAAGCCACACCGGACCGGTTGAGACTTTCTATTAAGATGATTTGGACATAATCAAGTAAACTGGACTGACTTCAAGTAAACCGGTTTGTCTCCCCACACCGGATCGGCTGAAAACAAAACCATATGAAGCATCATTTCCAGCTGGCTCAATATATCGAAGATCTTAAAGCCAATGGGAAAATCATTCAAAGTGATGAAATCTATGAAGATGACGTAATTAGTAATTCTTAGAAGTACAAAGAAGAAGGATCCGAATCAGAAACAAGAAATCTTCTAAAACAGGCGGTCGCCTAGTGCATGTCTGCCAGGTGTCTGAAACGGCAAGGCGTGCACGCCACCTGATTCTGACAGTCACGGCTTCAGATGACCAATCCAACAGAGAGAGAGAAATATGACTGTTTTCATATTTCTCTTATAAATAGAAGCCTAACAGTGCTGAAGAATATAGAGAACATTGCGATCATATAACAAGATGAACCTTACGCGCGACCCTGAATACTGATTTAGATTCTTGAATTTATTTAGAATTCTGTGTGTATTTTACCTTGTGTAAAAGTATTACATCATTTGTGAGTGGTGTAACCGACGAGCAGTAAATAAGACTCGATCAGAGGGTTTAATTGAATATTCCAGTTAGTGAATATCCTTCTCACTGTTTGAGAAGAAGGGGTGACGTAGGAGTTTCAAACTCCGTACATCCATAAAAACCTGTCTTGTGTTCTTTCATTTATTTTCCAGTTTATTTACTCTAACTAACCGAACCAAAATACTACTCACTCCAACCGAATTGGCTTTCCCTTAATTCAAACCGAACCGGCTTTCTCTCCACCTTAACCGATTTCTCCTAATACCTTCCAAACCGAATTGTGTAAGTTGATTCAGATTGAAACAGACAATTCCGCCCTTGAACTCGGTTCAAGAGTCTGTGACAATCTGTGTAGTGTTAAGAGCGGTTTTAATCTTTAACCGGATTAGTACTAGTGTGTTGTGTGTTATTGTGTAAAAGATCTATCTTTAGCCGGACCCCGGTCCTCTATCGGCGATCCCGATCCGAACAAGTGTCATAATGTGTTGGCAATATAATATCTTGATCAGTGTCTCAATGTGGTAGAAATGCAATATATTGTCATGTGTCCTAATGTGGTGGTAATGCAATATATTGCCTAGTGTTCTAATGTGGTGGCAATGTATTATAGTTAGGGGGTGAAAAATATTATCGATATTATAGGTATATCGAAAATATCGTAACGAAATATATTGAAAATATAGATTTTTAAGCTATACCGAAAAAAAGTATGGAATGATACTGATACCGAGATTATTGGTACGGTAAAGGTATGAGATTTTTAAAATATTGGTATATCGAGATATACCGAAATAATATGTATAAATTAAAAAATATATATCCTACTTATTAGGAAATGATTAAATAAATTTGATATTAATTTAATTACAGAAATATAATTTTTTGAACAATATCAAAATATAATTATACTAAAATAGTATTCAATTCGTTAAGATAATTTATTTTTAAGTTAATATGTTTTTTAGGTATCAAATGTATAATAACGATACCGTACCGAAATTAAGGTATATAACGAAATCAAGGTAAGGTAAATGTATTAATTTTTTGTATACCGAAATTAAGGTATACCGAAATCAAGGTAAGGTAATTGTATGAATTTTTTGTATACCGAAATTTTTGGTAAGGTATAAGGTATGGATAAAACATTAAGGTAAACAGTACCGACCCACCCTTAAATATAGTGATTAATTTCATAATTAAGCCATATAACTCAAGTAGTTTTCAAGACATTTATCTACCTCTTATAGACTATAAGGATGTTTATCCACCTTTAAATAATTTAGTGGGCTATATTTATTAAAAACAACTATTTTATCTTAATATATATTCATTGCATGGTTTTGCATGTCATAAAGTAATCTAAATAACTTAATAAAATTATGTGAAAGAGAAGAAATCTAAGAAAACAATAATAATGAAATATATTCACCTAATATAGTAATTTTGTTTTTTTTCTAAAGGTATAGATATATTTTAAGACCTTACAATTATACCTCCCTATTTGAGAATTTTTTCCTCGAAATTCAATGAACGAAATAGTTTTGGATGCTCCTTGTATATGTTTTGTTTGATTTCCCATGTCGATTCTTATATTGATTGATTGTGTCACAAGACTTTAACTGAAACGTCCCTACTCATATAATATACCTACTGTTCAAACATATATATATATATATATATATCTATTTAACATTAAGATCCCTAGCTGAAGCCATATACAACTTGTCCTGTTTAAAAGATATACTTTATAAATACATTCTTCTTCAAATAGCTACAAGATGCTACAACAAGATACTTATACTCTATCATAATATCATGTTTCTATACAAGTACTATATACATGCACCCTTAGACAGAAAGAAAGGACCCAAAATAAAAGTCAAGTGTTATCCAAAAAGACAAAAAATCTAGCAGCATCGGTCCCTCCTCCCACACTTTATCCAACAACTTGCTCCTCTCCAAGTCTTATTCCTTCAAGTGTAAAAAAACTAGGGCTGGGTACTTACACCACACACAAACATAGTGAGTCTAATGACTCAACAAGCAATTAAGTATTTTAAAACTTGATGGAATGATTTTCTTTTAAAAGGAAGATATATGCATAAAATGTTCATCATTTAAAAAGAGATGATCAGTCCATAAAAAACCATTGGCATATTTAGAAAATATGAGTTCATGGGGCCTGTATAGTAACATCTTGAGCCATGTTTGATCCTACACCATTTAGAGCTGATCCTGAAGGCAAGGAATCCGTTTGAGCCGTATTTGGAAAGGCACAATTTAGGAGTACATCACTAAAAGCCCTTAACTTATTTGGACCGTCTTTTAGTTAGGCAACAGTAAATAGAGCTCATGCTAAATACTTTGGTCCCTTAAATAATCAGCCAGTACATTTGGAATCAATTGACTAAAGCTCATGCCAGTTAGTCTCCTCTCGTTTCTGTCAATACTCATTCATCAATAATATGCGCCCATGTATGCATAAATTATAAGGGTTTCCGTTTTATAAAAGTATATACTTAACAAATCATGGAAACTCTATCATTTCTGGAAAACATGATGACCCTTGTCATACTTGAGAAAAACAGATTGTTTATAAACCAAGTTTGTAAATAAAACCATATTTTGCCATAGAAATATGTATGTCAAACATATATGAAAATTATGTAAAAAGTACTTGAGATACAAAGCTATGGGTGGAGTTAAATGTGAATTTAAGAAAAGACTTGCCTTAATTTCAAAACTGGAAAAAGAAGATGATCTTTTCTAGGGTTTGCTCTTTCTTTGAAGAAAAGCACATAAGTCTTGTTTAAAGAGATAGAGAACTAAAATTTCAAATGAATCAAGCTAATGGGGGTAAGGTGAGCTAATGGCTGTTATGCTAAGTGTGAAGCATGCAGCTGGGGCAAGTGGGAAGCCTGCAAGTGGATTATGGTGGAATGTTTCTAGGATGCTAAGTGTTTTAATTATATAATAGCAGGTGTTGGTTTAATTAGTGACTAAGAGAAATGGATTAAATTAGCATTAAACTTATCCTAATTATCTAGCGGGTCCCTTCTACATGGGTCCCTGCCACTTGCTTTATTAATTATAAATCCTAAGTATAAATAAAAACCCCTTTATCTAATGTCCCTTGTACATATTGTGCTACATTTATAATTTAACAAATAACATTTATACCCCAGTTTTTAATAGTAGTAGTAAGTCTATTCCTAAGTATGATTTATAAGTGAATACATAAGGGTGAATATTCCAGCAATGCACCCTTGACCCTACTAGCCTTTCATAACAGAAAAAGATAAGCTTGGGCATAATATTAACCATCTTGATCTCCTTGCTCCTTAATTTTCGGGTTTGTTTATCAATGATTTGAACCGACGTTACTTAATATGATAGATTCGGTATCCACTCGATTGGTTCATGATGAATATTATGATCCAGATTTGCGACGTACTTTCATAAAAATGATACATGAAAGACATTATAGACTACAAAGAGATTTTATGGTAATTCCACTCTATAAGCACTATCTCCGATTCGTTCTAAGATTTTAAACGATCCAATATATTTAGGGCTTAACTTTCCCTTCTTGCCAAATCACATTATGCCTTTACATGGTGACAATTTAAGGAACACGTGGTCACTTCATTCGAACCCTAGCTCTCACGCCTTTTATCGGCATAACTTTTATGTCTACTTTAAGCCGTTAATAATATTTCTATTATTTTTGCAACCATATCCACCGTCATTATAATCAATTCTTCCCCCATGATAATTCTCTCGCCTACCTCATCCCAATGTAATGACGTTTGGTATTTTCTTCTATATAAGGTTTTCAATGGAGTCATCCCAATTGATGTCTAGTAGTTATTATTGTAGGAGAACTATACTAATGGTAGATTTTAATCTTGGTCTCCTCTAAAATTAATTATGCATGCTTTAAAAAGATCTTCAAGAATCTTGATCATGCGCTCCGATTGTCCATCACTTTGTGAATGAAATGACGTGATGAACGATAATTTTATACCCAACCCATGATGTCGGATTTCCCAAAAATGTGGTGTGAAACTAGGGTCTCTTTCTGACAAAGTCTTTGTTGGTATTCTATGAAATCTCACAATCTCATGAATATAAAGGTCAACATATTGCGTCATTAAGAATGTTGTTCTCACATGTAGAAAATGAGCGATTTTAGTTAGTCGTTTCACAATGACCCAAATAGCATTATTCTTTCATTGGGTCAAGGGTATAATAACTACAAAGTACATAGTAATATCCTCTCATTTCCATGTGGGTATTGGTAGTGGACATAGAAGTCCAGAAAGTTTTTTGTGTTAAATCTTCACCTATTGGCATGTGAGATACTTGCTAACACTTTTAATAATATCCTTGTTTATTCCTGACCACTACTACAACATTTGAAGATCCTTGAACATCTTGGTACTCCCTAGATGAACAGAATTTGGAATTATATAAGCCTCAATTATTAACTCTTATGGTAACAAATTGATACACGGAACCCATATTCTGTCTTTGTGATAAAAAATGTCATTCTTAATTGAATATAACTTCCCCCTTTTCTCATCACGTTGTCTACATAAGGATAGTTAAGGGTCTAATTCTTGCCCCAAACAAATTCTTTTAATAAGATTTGGAATAATAGCTAAACTTAAAAGGATATATTCACACCTTGGCTCGATCACTTTTAAATTCATTCTTTCAAAATTCGTAATCAAATTAGGTTGAAAAGTTATTTAGTTTATTGAAATTGACTTGCGACTCAATGCATCAGCTACCACGTTGGCTTTCCCATGTTGATAGTTAATTTCACACGCATAATCTTTAATCAATTCTAATCATCGCCTTTGCCTCATGTTGAGCTCATTTTGTGTGAATAAATACTTTAATATTTTATGATCGGTATAAATTTGGCATTTCTCCCCATACAAGTAATGTCTCCATATCTTTAGCAAAAACACCATAGTGACTAATTTCATATCGTGTGTAGAATAATTTTTTTCGTGAATCTTTAACTTCCTAGATGCCTAGTCCACAACACTCTCTTTCTACATCAATACAACTCCCAATTCTTTCTTTAATGCATCGATAAATATCACAAAATGTCTCGTATCTGATGGAATTTTGAGAATAGGCATTGTCATCAATCTTCTCTTCAACTCTTTAAAACTTTCTGCACATCGATCAGTACATTTAAATTTTACATTCTTGCGTGTCATAGAGATTAGTGTTACTGCAATCTTGGAAAATCTTTCAATAAATCTTTTATAGTAACCGATAATCCCAAGAAACTCCTCACTTCCATTACATTCTTTGGTATTACTCAATTTTAACAACATCTTCCTTAGTATGGTCCACTTTAAAGCCATTAGCTGATATGATATGTCATAAAAAGGAAATCTGATTGAGCCAAAATTTGTACTTACTCAATTTTGTAAATTGATGATTCTCTTTTAAGAATTGAAAAACTATATCCAAGTGTTGTTGATGTTCTTTTGCAATGCGAGAGTAGATTGAGATGTCATCTATAAAGACTACTATAAATTGATCTATATATGAGTGGAATACGCGATTCCTCAATTCCATAAATGTTGCTAGAGCATTGGTTAATCCAAAAGCTATAACTAGAAACTCGTACCCATAACGAGTTCGAAATTTAGTCTTTTGTACATCTTCATCTTTGGCCCTCATTTGATGGTATCTTGATCTTAAGTAAATCTTTAAAAATACGGAAGCCCCTTATAAATGATCAAAAAGATCATCAATTTTGTGTAATGAATATTTATTCTTGATTGTCACCATATTTAACTCACAATAGTCAATGCATAACCGCTTTGACTCGTCTTTCTTCTTCACTTGAAGAACTAGATCTCCCCATGGTGATACACTAGGGAAAATAAATCATGTTGGGTCAAATTATTTTGACTAATTGTCAAAGTAGTTTGACTATTGGAATTTTGATGATGAATGTATATAAAACTCAATCTAAGCCATCTAATTGTTTTTGGTGCAGGTGTATCGAAAACAAGTTATATTAGACTAAGTCTTAATGAGGTTCATTAGACTGATTGGGCATTAGATGCATTAAGTTAGACGTACAGTGTAACGGATACGTAGTTAGACGTATAGTCTAATAGACGTAGTTAGACGTGCAATCTAACATATGAGAGTTAGACGTGCAGTCTAACTCCTTCAGATTAGTTTGAAGGGATGTATAGTTAGACGTGCAGTCTAACTAATGTAAGTTAGACGTGCAGTCTAACTCCTTAAGATTAGTCGGAAGGGATGTGTTATTAGACGTGTTGTCTAATGCCATTAGACGAGGTGGTCTAACGGATTCTGCTATTAGACGTGGGCGTCTAATTTCATTAGACGAGGTTGTCTAAGTGAAATACGTGTAATGCCAAGCTTAAAGCAATTGCTTGAAGCTAGCACACGTCTACCCACGATCAACTATCTGTACACTACTCCTGCTCCACTTTCCAGTGAAGATTAGTACGACATCCAGTTGCAACCAATTGATTAATGCCATGTAAGCAAATATTCTTCCCATTACTTGTTTTTCCAGGAATACCGTAGAAGAATATTTGACGCACAACAGTTTAGTACGACCACGATCCTGGTGCTCAAAGTCTTCTGTGTACTATGGAGGCGTTCCAATGGAAACTAGCCACGTGTCATTATGAAAGATTCGACCGTTGGTACCTGATTCTTATTTAAAGATCATCAAGGACAACGAAATAACTGCTGGAATTACACAGTATTCAATCTACGCATACAAACGATCTGCTTTCTTGCTTTTACTGTGTGTTTTATCAAGAGAGAGTTATAATCAAAGCATTGTTTTAGCTGAGTGATATTCTTCATCATATTGTAAGTTGAATAGAGTCTGTTCTGTTCAACGGTGAGCTATTCGTGCAACTGTATTTGATTCTTAGAAAAGTTTAGTGAATCTTTTCGGTGGTTGGAAGAAGGGACGTAGAAGAGTTTGCTCCGAACATCCATAAACAAACTGCTGTGTCTTTTTCATTCTGTCATCTTCTCATTCTTGGTTCTTGGCTTCAAACCTAAGCAAACATTTCCGCACTTGAATCGTTCAAGAGTTTGTAAGGGTTTGTGCAGAATAAAAGTAATTTAAATCCTTAACAAGATTTCTATCAAATTGTTTGTCCAAAGTCATCATCAATAGCCAAACCCCGTCTCTATTGCTGCCGCCGATCCTATCAATTGATATTAGAGCCCTGTTTCCTATTCTAAAGCTTCAAGAACCTGAATCATGTCTAACATCAATGAGATCCCTATTATGTTAAGAGACAACTGTGACTATTGGATGATGAGAATGCAAGCTCACTTGGTTGCTCTTGATTGTGATATGTGGAGCGTCATTACCGATGACCCCATAAAGATTTTGAAGCCAATATGTGAGTGGACTACTGAAGACAAGATGACCAATAACCTGGATAATGAGGCCAGAAATATTCTGTATCAATCGATAAACATGAACATATTCTACAAAATCAAGTCATGTACCTCTGCTAAAGAAATTTGGGAGAAGCTGACTCAAATCTATGGTCGAAATATTCAAGCCAAGAAGAATCATAAGAAGAAACCTGCTAGATCTAGATCCGATTTAGGATTTGATGGCAATGACCCAAACTAGTCATGCACAAAGTCAAACTCAGCAAATGACAAGGTATGCTCTGCTTTCCAATTAGGCAAAGGGAGTTCTACTAACAGTGAATCTGATCCAATTCATGATGAAGTAGCTTTGAAGAATGAAATAACTTATGTTCCGCCGACTGTTAGCTGGCTGGAAAATAAGTTAGAAGCAGCCAACAGGTCTGGCAATCTAAAACCTGACTCAAAGTCAAGGTGTTTTAAAAGAAAATATTCTTCAAAAGCTAAGGGATCAGTGGCTAGCAGGAAGGCGTCTGCTATGTCTAAATCATACGCATTAATTACTAAACAAAATGGGAAATCCATTAGAATAACCCAAATATGGATTCCTAAGGGAATGATTGACCGAGGACCCAATTGAATGTGGGTACCAAAAGATTGTAAATATTGTTTTGTGTAGGTACAAGTGAATGATGGTCTCGAGGAATCTGTGTGGTATCTGGATAGCGGCTGTTCCAAGCACATGACAGGAAACAAACGGCTTCTCACTGATATAGCAGATTGTTCTAGACCTAAGATCACTTTTGGTGACAACAAAAAGGATAAGACCATGGGTAATTGTAAGATTAAACATGGTAATCTAACCATTAATGATGTGCTACTTGTTGATAATCTGTGCTATAACCTGATTAGTATTAGTCAGTTATGTGATAATGGTTTGTTAGTTGATTTTCAAACTCATGCATGCCTAGTTAAGGATCAACATGGTAATACTTTATTAACTGGTAGTAAAGTAGGAAACTCATATAAAATGAATTGGCAAAAAGAATCTTCTGATCCTATGTGCATGAATTCCCAGAACAACCAGAAATGGTTATGGCACAAAAGGCTAAACCAACTGAATTTTAAAACCATCAACAACATTTGTTCAAACAACTTAGTTATTGGTTTACCTAAACTTCAGTTCTCTAAGGACAAGGTATGCTCTGCTTTCCAATTAGGCAAACAGGGAAGATCATCGTTCAAAAGTAAAAGGAACTCTCAATCCAGCCGCTGCTTAGAATTGTTACACATGGATCTGTTTGGTCCAATTCCTTTAAAGAGATTAGGAGGAATGAGATTTGCCCTAATTGTTATTGATGACTTTTCGCGTTTTACATGGGAAACATTTTTACCATCAAAGGATAAAACTGCTGAAAATATGTTTAGAATATTTAAAAGAATTCAGAATCAGAAATTTTTAAATATTGCTTGCATTAGAAGTGACCAGGGAACTGAGTTCACAAACAGATACCTTTCATCTTATCTCGAGGAATCTGGAATTAGGCACGAGTTGTCTAGTGCCAGAAATCCACAGTAGAATGGCATTGCTGAGAGAAGAGTGAGGACTCTGAAGGAAGCAGCGAAATCTATGCTAGCTGAATTAGACGTACCTTATAGGTTCTGGGCAGAAGCCATAAATACTGCTTGTTACACACAAAACCGGTCAATAATCAATAAACCTTTTGATAAAACTTCCTATGAACTGTATTACGGGAGAATTCCCACAATGTCATAGTTCAAAATATTTGGATGTAGATGTTTTATTCATAACAATGTAAAGGTTTATTTGACCGCTTTTGATGCTAAAGCAGATGAAGGATTCATGTTGGGATATTCCTCAGTAAGCAAGGCTTAAGAGTATATAACAATAGAACACAAACTATTGAGGAATCCCTTCATGTAGTCTTTGATGGGCCTGTTGAGAGCAAATCCATTGATCCCATTGACCTTGCCAACAGACTAGAAGCGACGAGTCTTGAGTCTGTAAGTGAGGAAGAAGTTCTGGATAAACGGATTTCGGTGTCTGACCCTCTGGCTGATCCGGTTGAAGTCCAACCAGACGTACAAACTCTTGTTCAACAGATTGTTGAGAGTTCAGACGTCGCAGAATCACCTGTTTAGATGACCAATCCATTTGGATCCAACTTCAGATGGAACAAGAATCATCCACCAGAATTGGTCATCAGAAATTCCTTCTCTCCTCGAAGGACAAGACGTCAATTATTGGATGAAATGGCGAACTCTGCCTTTATTTCTCAGATTGAACCCAAAAAAATTGGTGAAGTAGTGGTTGATCCAGATTGGATAAATTCTATACAGGAGGAGTTAAACCAATTTGTGAGAAATAAAGTGTGGCATCTAACTCTTAGACCGACTGACCAGTCAGTCATAGGAACAAGATGGGTCTTTAGAAACAAGTTTAGTGAAGATGGCTTAGTTATTAGAAACAAAGTCCGTTTAGTTGCTCAAGGATATAGACAGGAGGAAGGTATCGACTTTGATGAGTCCTTTGCACCTGTAGCAAGACTTGAGGCAATTAAAATCTTCCTAGCGTATGCATCATTTAAGAATTTTAAAGTTTTTCAAATGGATGTGAAAAGTTTATTTTTAAATGGTAAATTAAATGAAAATGTCTATGTTGAGCAACCTCCTGGTTTTGTAGATCATACTTTACCAAATCATGTTTTTAAACTTGATAAAGCTTTATATGGTCTGAAACAAGCTCATAGAGCTTGGTATGACACTTTGACTGAAAATTTTTTTAATCATGATTTTGTTATTAGTACTGTGGATAAAACATTATTTAGATTCACTAAAACTACTCACATTCTACTTGTTCATATATATGTTGATGATACTATATTTGGTTCTACTAATCCAAAATTGTGTGAGAAATTTGCTAAGCTGATGCAGGACAGATTTGAAATGAGCATGATAAAAAAATTAACTTTCTTCCCCGGGCTTCAAGTTCGTCAGCTGGAGAAAGGAACCTTCATCAATCAGGCCAAGTATACCAAAGAGTTACTAAAGAAGTTTGAGATAGAGTACTGCTCTGATGCAGCCACTCCAATGAGCTCCTCTAGTAAATTGGACAAAGATGATGGTTGTCAAAGTGTAGATGTCACAACCTATAGAGGGCTAATCGGATCATTGCTCTATGTTACTACTAGTAGACCACATATCCAATTTGTTGTTGGTGTCTGTGGAAGAATTCAGGGTAATCCTAAACTCTCTCATTGTACTGCTGCTAAACGCATTATGAAGTATTTAAAGGGTACTCAAAATGTGGGACTATGGTATCTGAAGGATTTCAGTTTCAATTTAACTAGTTTCTCAGATGCAGACTATGCAGGATGCAAAATTGATAGATAGAGCACGACTGAAACTTGCCAGTTCCTTGGAGATCGTCTTATCTCATGATTTAACAAGAAACAGACGTCGGTTGCCACATCTATAGCTGAAGCAGAGTATATTGCTGCTGGAAGTTGTTGCTCTCAGCTCTTGTGGGTTCAACAACAACTTAGGGACTATGGGATTGGGGCTGAAGAATCTCCAATTTTCTGCGACAACACTAGTGCTATCGCAATCACCTATAATCCAGTTCTTCATTCTCGGACAAAGCATATCGAAATAAGGCATCACTTTATCCGAGAGCATGTCAATCAGAAGTAGATTCATCTTGAATATATTCCTACATATCAACAAACGACATATATCTTCACGAAGCCTCTGCCCGAAGCTAATTTTTCTCATTTTAGAAGCATTTTAGGTCTTGTTGATCTTGATTGATGTTGTTATGTGCATAAATTGAGGGGATACATATTGTTAGGATCGGGGACTCCCTTGGAGGACCGGGGTGTTTCCGGTTTTAGGAAGGGTGGCCGCTTACAACACACACAACACTTTGGTGATAGTCCGGTTAGAGACTATAACCGTTCTCAGCACTACACAAATTGTTACAGACTCTTGAACCGGGTTCAAGGGCGGAAATGTCTGTTTCAGGTTGAAGCAACGTATGCGACTTTAGATGATGTTTTAAGAGGAGTCGGTTTTATGGATATGATTGGACCGGTTTTAGGAGTACGATTGGTTTGAGGTTAGGTTAAGTAAGCAAGAAATGTAAGCGAATGAAAGAACACGAGACAAGGTTTTTTATGGATGTTCGGAGCAAACCCTCCTACGTCACCCCTTCTTCTCAGGTTATGAGAAGGATCTCCACTAACTTTTATAGTTACAACAGCACTGCCGGTCGAGCCCAACTTCGCTACTCGCCGGTTACACCAACTCACTCTTTGATGTAATACAATAACTCAACACAGTACAATATAGAGAAAACTTCCGGTTTTGAACACACCGGTTTAGAATATAAGAGTTTATCTCTCTAACTTCGCTACTCGCCGGTTACTTTTATTAAATGAAGACGTTTCGTCTTCCTTTTATAGCTGAGAAGAGCCAACGGTCACTTTCTTCTCTCTCCTCTGGATTGGTTGATCATTATCACGCCGGTGCAGAGAGGTTGCTTGCACGCTTCACCTTCCTCAACACTTGGCAGTCATGCAGGCAGCTCTGAATGTAAGATGACATAGTCGGTTTTCAGATTTGGACACGTGTTGAACATGCACCTCAGGTTGTCAACTTCAGATCAATAAAGCATCATTGCTTTCCTCGCATGCTCCGATCGGATCTGATCTTCTTTTATTCTTTCAAGACACGTCTGTTTCGTCATGTTACATCACTCTTGAAGTTTGAATATTCCGGTTTTGTCTCTTATGCAGTATGATCCGGCTGGCATGTGAACTTTTTGTCTTTGCTGACCGGTCGCTTGAGAAAGTGAAAACCGGTTCCTCTGATCTTTGACTTGATCACTTGGAGCAGGTTTCTTTGAAGTATAACAGCAACCGGTTTATGATGCCCCAACCGGTTCATACGATTTTGATCTGTATCTGCACATGAAAGTTAACAACTGTTTAGTTCGTCTGGCCGGTTCCAAAAATTAACTTACTTAATTTTTCTATCACATATTGTTCAAAACGTAACTAGACAGATAAGAAGACAAAGGTTTTAATACGTCCAATATATTAGAAGTTTAAGAAGCATAACTACTTAGACGTACGTCTACTCAAACAATTTTCATCTTCTTTCGGGAACATATGTCTTGATTTTTTAACCTACGAGGTTAGACGTATACGTCTAATAGACGTTAGACGTTTTATGTCAAGAGCAAGTAGAAGCTCACGTCTAACCAGACACACGTGCCGTACGTGTTGTTTATGCATAATTAGACGCGTCGTCTAATAGATAGATTTTCCAAGTAGAAGTGAAAAATGTGAAGTGTAGAATAAACGTCTAACTACTTGTGTACTTAGACTTTTCATCTTCTAGTTATCTGAACAACTGTCTTCTGCATATGAATCTGTCCATGTACATTTTTCCCGCCAAAAATAAACCAGTCACTTCTCAAATAAATTGAAGACAGATGTCTCTCAATTTGTCAAGAGTGACTAACATTTATGATTATTTCCTCTATACGAATAATATTAACATGTTTTCATGATTAACTTTAACAGTTGTGTTCCTTGGGAATATGTCTCTGAATCTTTGACGGTTGGTTATAATCATTAGATATTAACTACACGTTAGGTATTTGATATTTAATGAATGGTATTACTCAAATGGTTGAGTACTCCCAAATCCGTATATCTCTCTTTAGAATTCGAATCGTCAAAATGACTTCTTTCTCTCCAAAATTTTTGTAAATAGATTTCCAGTCTGTATCTACCATACCTATTACTAGAATGGTTCAAATGTTTGAATCATTAACAACTTCTTGGTTGAAGAAGTTTCTTCGCCCTCACTGCATTTATCACGAACAGATTATTCGTGAGCTCTTTGAATCCGCCAAGTTTTACAACGACAAATATATATGCGCGATTCTTCTCAGCAGAATGATATGTTTTGATGAAGATACATTCGACATGTTCTTCCTTCTCCCTACCATAGTAATCCATGAGTTTCCTTCCTCCTCTCTTGAAATTTTGTCGAGATGATGAATGTCTTCTCAATAGCCAGACCCCGTCTCTATTGCTGCCGTCAATCCTATCAAATCCTTTGTTTGTTAACGCTTGTAACTGATCATTAAATTATTTCATATCCATTGGTGTTAATTGATAAGGCGCTTTTGAAATAGACATTGCATCAACTATCAATTTGACAGTGAATTCCACTTCTCTAACTAGTGGTAATCCTGCTATATATTTAGGGAATATAATAGGGTAATCCTGTACCAGTTCAATTTCTTCTAGCTTGGTTTTTTTTTCTCTTCCTCTCCATGATTACTAGCTAGAAATCATAGGTATCATTTCCAAAATATTTTGCAACCTTTATATACTTGGACAATTTTTGGAGTAACTTGAAATAGAAAGTTCTTTCCATCTTGATTCGTGAGTAATACAGTTTTCTTCCTATAATTAATGTTTGCATCATGGAGGGATAACCAATCCATACCTAGAATAACATTAAAGTGTAACATCTCTAATATCACAAGATCTACTAACATCTTATGTTATTGAATTTGGATTTTACAACTTTGAATAATCTTACTAGTATTAATATTAGTGTCAGATGGTAATGAAATAGTACAAATAAAAGTAAATTCATCATATTTCAACTAGATCTTCGAACAAAGTATGCATATATAAAATAATGTGTATCTACTTAATCTATCAAAGTTCTAACTGGAAGATTATTTATTAAAATATTACCCGTAATAATTGTAGTATTAGAATCCATATCTTCGTGAGTCATCGCATACACACGACCATGAACCGGCTCCTTTTTCATGGGAAAATCTCTTTGTTAATTACCATTTTTCTTATAGATAAAACAAATGTTTGAATCTTGTAAGAAGGAACCCTCATGCATCTTCCCACATTGACCACATGTTGTTGCTCATGGAATAGTAGGGGTAGATGACAAAGTTGACCTTGATGTTAGGGGATTTCTCTACCATTGTTGTTATTGATACCAGATAGGCTGGGAATTTCTTTTTTTTGGATATGGGGCCTTCAAATATATTTGTTAAAAGGGCATATTAATATTTGGTCCTTGGAAATCTCTTCACATCTCTTAGCTTGTGATTCCTTGATAGTATCAACAATATCTTTTCCGCTATTAATTCCTTCTCAATAGTTTCCATTGTAGTGGCTCCACTAAGATGAACATCTCTACGGATAGTAGCATTAAGCTTTTCTATGAAATGATTTAAATCTATAGCTACACTTCCAATGATCATAAGAGCAAAATATCTTCCCATTTAAATTTCGTAAAATACTCTACAACACTAGATTCTCCATGTCAAATCTCAAAAACTCACGAGCTAGTGTGTTTCTAGTGCCTAAAGTGAAGTACTTTCCATAAAAGACATATTTGAATTCTTCCTATGTAACCATAGAAAGATCTAGGGTTGTATTTTCTCCTTGCTGCCAAATGTGTGCATCATCTTTAAACATGAATGATGCACACCAAACTCTATCCGTATCCCTGTTTTGCATGAACTCAAAAATAGTTTCCAATGATTGTATCCATTCTTCAACGATCATTGGATCGATTCCTCCTTTAAATTCCACCAATCGAAAGTTCATAAATTTCTTTTAGATTGTTTGATCTCCTTCATTATTGTATTTGAATCTATTAGCTTGAAATATCCCTCTAATTAGTTCACCCTAAATTCAACTCTAATCACGCAATACCTTGAATAGTCTAACTAAGAATGAATCGGTCGGTGGCGTATCATCAACTAGTGAGGATACATATGGTCTGGTTCCTTGTCCTCGATTCATAATTCTATCTTCCTAATAATAGAAATGAAAACATTCCTTATCTACTTAGGAATGCCTTTCAGTGTAATGCCATTGATAATTTACTTCCCTAAGTTAGTATTAAGAATTATAATTTAATGATAAAAGAAATATTATTACAATTTAACAATAATAAAGTGAAACTTACAAATTTGAAGATAAAGAATTTGAGTTGCATCCTGAAGCATGAATGTGAAGTTATTGAGGACATGTAAACCATTACTCTAATACCAAATGTGAACTCCCCCGATCCCGCCTCTCGAGTCTGGGGAACGTCAACTTAGATCCATATTTAAAATAATTTTAAAACGAATATACACATATATTTTATACATTAAAACGATTTTCCAAATTTTGATTTTGATAAAAAATGATCGAAATGGATCAAACATGATCCAAATAGGTTCCCAATATCATTAAAAACATGTTAAGAAGCCTTTTGGGTTATTGTTCTTCAGCAATAACTCAAGCATAGAAAACCTGATTTTAATATTTTTAAAATTCAAATTTGGGGTTTTCAATTTTAGATCGATTGATTGGGTTTAACTTCAATAGAAAGCTTGTAAATGATCCTATGATCATTTTCCAATCAAAAACTCCAAAACTATAGAGAATATGAAACTGTGAAAACAGAAATGTAAAAATTTCGATTTTAAAATTTAAGAATAAATTAATAGATGATTGGAAGCTTACTAAGAATTGGAGAACACTCCTTAGCTCTTGTGGATGCTTTAGAATGCCTAGATCCGAACTTTAAGGCCTTACATAGGATTTTCTAAAAATCTAGAAGTTTGAAGCTTTAATGGAGGATTTATAAAAATATTTGTCTGGAGGTTTGAGAGTTGATATATTATCTTCAGATTAATCAAGGGAGACTATTTATAGCCTCCCAATGTCAATTCATCCACTAAATGAGTATCATTTAATTCAAATAACCATAATGACATTTTTTTTCCGGTAAGTCGCCGTCATAGGTTGTGATGATGTGCATAGATGTAGGGGAAATGATCACCCAATTATGGTGATCATTTAATCTTTTGAACAAGGTCAAAAGATGGAGAAATGGCATAGTTCCATTTTTGAAAAACAAAGATGGTTCATGTTCTTATCCACCCGACGTCGTTTTGGGCGAAAATCTAAATGTGCGATGCTCCGTTGGGTTTCCATCTGGGTTCCGTCCGCGATGGAGGGTTCCATCATGTTTTGCATGAACTCAAAAATAGTTTCCAATGATTTTATTCATTCTTCAGCGATCATTGGGTCGATGCCTCCTTTAAATTCCGCCAGTCGAAAGTTCATAAATTTCTTTTAGATTGGTTGACCTCCTTCATAATTGTGGTTAAATACATTAGATTGAAACATCTCTCTAACTATTTCACCCTAAATTCAAATATGATCACACAATACATCGATAAGTCCAACTAAGAATGAATCGGTCGGTGGCGTATCATCAACTAGTGAGGATACATATGGTCTAGTTCCTCGTCCTCAACTCATAATTCTATCTTCCTAATAATAGAAATGAAAGAATCCCTTATCTACTTAGGAATGACTTTAAGTGCAATGCCATTGATAATTTACTTCCCTCAATTGGTATTAAGAAAAATAATTTAATGATAAAATAAATATTATTATAATATAACAATAATAAAGTGAAACTAACGGATTTCAAGATAAAGCATTTGAGTTGCAGCGAGGAAGCATGAGTGTGAAGTTATTAATTAAGGACCTGTAAACCATTACTCTAATACCAAATGTGACATCCTCTGATCCCGCCTCTCGAGTCTGGGGAACGTCAACTTAGATTCACTCTTAAAATCAGTTTGAAACGAATATACACATATATTTTATACATCAAAAGCTTTTTCCAAATTCCTCCATTATATTTTCTTTTCAAAAATATTAGTGTTTACCAAAAATATTTCTCAAAAAACAATTTAGTCCATCTTCATACACTCATGTCTTCGAAGAAGTCAAATCATAGGGTTCTTTATCTCTTGCGGATGAACTGTCTATTCAACGTTGGTGGATAAACTATATGTTTTTTAGATATCCTTTCCTTGTGGATTTTTTCGAATCCTGTTGGGATGTATCTCAGACTATGGCGATCCATGCTACAACATAGTTGTCGGAATGATGGCAAGCCATTAGCGTTTGGGCCTAAACCCATGATAGGGAAATATCTCATTCTATGCATAATTTAGATGGAAGGAAGACTAAACATACTAAATTCAGGATGTTTGAATGAGTTTATACCTTCTAAGAGAATTGAACATATTTCAAACACACTTAGTTCAACCTCTGGGTGTCAACAAGGGTAGACCCAATCACTGTTGCAGTGTTCGTTTCACCGTTGATTGTTGGTCATTGGTGATGAACCTCAGCTTTTTTTGTCGCGTACAGGCGAAAGCCTTGGCTTGATACACCATATCCTTCCTAAGATCAAGTTATAGGAACACTACATTTTGATGACACAAAAGTCAACTTAAAAGGGTATGTAGACCACTCAGACGGTGCACTTGAGGCAACCCACTATCTCGCGGCCAGAGCTGTCAAAGCCTCTGACACACATGTCAGACGATATGATCTTGTCTCGGGATACACCCAGATTCTAAAGAGTCCTTCACGGACATATATTGAGAGTGGATCCATTGTTTATCAAGACCATTAGAACGGTCTCTCCCTTCATTTACATAGAAATGTCGAGGGATTTATCGTGGTTTGATTCAATTATCGGGATATCCTTGTTTTCAAAGTCGATCATGTTTTATTGTGAACTAGAATATATGATCCCTACTAGTTCTTCAAGGGTGGTGTTAGCAAGGACATTGGCCTTACTTAGCTCAATGATGAAATGTTAGCATTTGTCATTTTTTTGTTGACTCACGAGGCTATCTCATAAGTTAAGAACTCCAAGCTCATTTTCTCTTATGGTTCCTATAGGTAATTGAAACGTGGATTGCACATTGGTCTGTGTAGTTTTCATGAAAATAGGTTGAAAATCTGTTCCATCACGTGTTGCTGCGATGTCTTTCGGGGTAGTATTATGGGCAGTCCTTTTTTACTTCCACTATTTAGAAGTTTTACAGAACTAGTTTTGGACTTATTTTTGGGCCGATGATCAATCATGTTGATCTCTGATTTACCATCATGGATCAGGTCCAGTAACGTGTTGTTGTCAAGGGATGTTTCGTCGGTAAGGAGTATGTTGACTAGGTGATCTGGTAGTGAATTTTTTGCTATTTTCGTCTTGGCGATCATGTTCTATTCAATCTAGTCCTTGAATAGGTGTTCAAGGGCGCTACAACTGTCGGTAGTGTGGCTCTTCGCTTACTAATATTCGCACCAAGAATTCTCATACCTTCCCATGAATAGTCTGCCTGTTCTTGGGGAGAGGGGTTTGATAAAATTATTTTCTTGGAGAATCTTCATCACTTGACTTAAAGGGATTCCTAGGTCGTCGAAGACTCTAAGAGGTCTATGTGCTTTTGGAGGTGTAGTTTTGGTAGGTGTGGAGGCTTACTTGGTCTCATCTTTTGAGGCGATTGCTCATTCATTTCTTGGGAAATGACTTGGAGGTGGGGTAGCTTTGATTACTTTTCCATCTTTCCCTTCTCTCTCGAAAACATAATCGAGGTTATTGCCACTCTTTAGCAATTTCTTCATATTTTAGGAGATTTTGACCGCGAATCCAATAGAATATCGTCCGTTAACATTTTTTAAAATCATATCGATATTTCATTGTTCGCTTTGGATCAAATCAAGTTTGTTGATGAAAAATTTCCATCTTTCGATAAATACTGAAAATTTCTCATTTTATCCTTATTTGATGTTCTTCAACCTTTTTTATGGTTGTTCGAGGTTCAGATGCATTGAGAAGCATTTTATGAAATGCTGCAGCCTATTCCTCTATGCTCTACAGATATATTATCTTTTGCTGGTGATACTATTGTAAAACAACGTCATCGAGCTATTGGGAAATAAGTGGAGAATAGTTGATTCTCCAAGTCCCAATGAAGTCATTGAACATGCGTATATTTTGAAAAAGACTAACGGATCATGTTGGGTTAAATTAAACAAACAAAATAGAAAATTAATTAAGAAAGACATAATTAATTAACGTAAAAAAATAAGCACAATATAATTTTGATGATATGGTTTGAACAAAACTAAGTTGAGTTATTTTCCGTTGTGCAGGTACTTCTCAAGGAAACATAAGCAAACGTTTTATTTGGTAGACAATGTCTAACCTCTTTAGACGTGGTCTGAAGCATGCGCCTTTAGACTTCTTGCTACTTCAGACGAAGTCTTAAGTACACGAGTAGACGTCGTCTTACTCCTTTAGACGTGGTCTAAAGGGAAGCGTAGTTAAATGTGGTCTAAAGCAAGAGTAGTTAGATACGGTCTAACTCCTTTAGACGCGGTCTAGAGGGAAGCACATTTAGACGCGGTCTAACTCCTTTAGACGTGGTCTAGAGAGAAGCGCATTTAGATGCGGTCTAACTCCTTTAAACGTGGTCTAAAGGGAAACGCAGTTAGACGTGGTCTAAAAGGAAGTGTAGTTAGACGTGGTCTAACTCCTTTAGACGTAGTCTAAAGGGAAACGTAGTTAGACGCGATCTAACTCCTTTAGAGGTGGTATAAAGGGAAGCATAGTTAAACACAGTCTAACTCCTTTTGAGGTGGTCTAAAGGGAAGCGCAATTAGACGCGGTCTAACTCCTTTAGACGTGGTCTAAAGGGAAGCACAATTAGACACGGTCTAACTCCTTTAGACGTGGTCTAAAGGGAAACGTAGTTAGACGTAGTCTAACTTCCTTAGACATGGTCTAAAAGGAAGCACAGTTAGACGTAGTCTAACTATTTTAGACGTAGTCTAAATAGGAAGTGCAATTAGACGTCGTCTAACCCCTTCTTAGACGCGATATAAAGAAGGAGCGCAAACAAACGTTTTCGAAATTGATCAGACGTCCGAAGGAGCGTCAAACTACGTAACTTAGCTAATCTGTAGTTACCGTTTTCAACAGTTTGACAACTCAGCTAATCCCAACAAATGAAAGACTTCCACGTTCGCGTTTATCATTCAATTTTCCTCTGTTGTATCTCTACAATACAAGACAATAACAGAAGATATTTAGCGCACTACCTGTCTGGTATGGCCACGATCCCAATGCTCAGTCTATTGTACCTTTGTACTATTGGCAGCTATTCCACAAAGGGAGGACACATGTCCTCAAAGAATTTTCAACCATTAGTTCTCTTCAAGTATAAATAGAAGCTCAAGGATAAAAAACAAAAATACCGGTTAAAAACTAACTAAATTGGCTACTTCGCTTCACACACACTCTACTGCTTAAAATCTCTCTTGATTATCAATCTCTCAAGCTCAAGCAATAATTACTCACTGTCTGTTTGTGTGATCATTCTGCAATTCACTGACTGTTCTTTCTATGTGAAATCTTAGTGTTTTAAGTTGAACATAGGGTGTTATGTTCAATAGAGAGTTAGATAGAAGTTCATATGTAGGTAGTTGTTAAGACTTGTGGTTTCTGACTGGGTTTTTGTAGTGGGTTCTACATTAATCAAAGTCTTATAGTGAATATTCTTCTTGTTTAGGAAGAATGAGTGACGTAGGAGTTTTATCTCCGAATATCCATAAAACTCCCTGTGTTCTTTACTTTCATCCATTAAAATTTATTCATTTAAAGCATTAAATCCCACAAACAATTCTTCACTCGAACCTGTTAAAGAGTTTGTAAAAATTTGTGAAGAATATAAATAGATTTTACCTTCTAACAAAGTTAAAATCGAATTGAAGTATATAAGTTGTTCATAATAGTCAGACCCCCATCTCTATTGTCAATACCGATCCTAACATATCGTTTTTTCTTATGTAATTTAATAAGGTTGGAAACTTAACGCCTATTGGAATGACTGCTCGTTCGGTAGTTTTTATAGTATCTTTCCATTCATGGTGTTCTTCATTTCTTTTGCGATTAGTTATCTTGTTTAATTGGGCTTGCATTTATTCTTACATGGCTTGAACTTGAGCCATCTGGCGTTCATATTACTTTAGCGGTGGATGGTCAACTGTTGGAATTTGTTTTTCCAGTGATCCTAAGGGGTTGATTACGTCTTCCTGTGTTGCATGTTGTGTCCATGTAGTTAGGTCGATATCCTCATCGGAGTCTTCATAGGGAGAGACTTTCTCTTGAGCTTGTTGACTAGTAGGAAGAGGGTTAAAGGGGGCGAACATAACCGGGATAGCCTAGTTAGGAAATTGAGAGAAAGAATGCATGTTTTGGGATGTAGATGGAATTTGCTGAATATCTAAAGAAGATGTGATCAACGCGAGTTTTCTCCATTTCATGTTGTAAAAAAGTCTTCATTTCCCTAAATTCGGTCGTAATGACCATGTTACTAGGAGTTCTTTGGCCATCTAGTGGCGTATAAAACTTCTAGTTTCTGGGTCTCTTTTTCTAGGGGCCGTATTGGCTGCCGCATTCATGGACTGTTGCGAAAAAAGATGTGATGTTTTTGTAGTTGTAACAAAATACAATGCAATTCATATGCATATAAAATGAATCATAGAGAGTGAGCATCTCTTTTGTGATTCGATAAGAAAACATAGTGTTGTTATATAAACAAACTCATTAAGTTTGTTATAGACAGAGCTCTCTTGTCGATATTTTACAGACAGAGTCTAGAAGAGAAAAAGTTAGGGGTTATAGAATTTCCGTCCAACTGTATCATGTTCCCACACTAGAAGCTTCCTCCTCTTCACTTTCCTAGACCGTCTCATTATCTTGGGGAATGACATTAATGTACTTTCTTCGCTTTTCTAGGATATTCATTTGGAAGGCGTTGTGCTATTTTTATAGATATCATGCATAAGCCTATTGTTCGATTGGCCTGTCTATAGCGAAAACAACCTCTATGAAGTTATAGCTGAATTTCTTGAATAGTCTTTGGGTGTAATAATAGGTAACCCAATCCAAGCCTTGAAAAATAATCATGGGTTTTTTGTCCATCATGAATGTCATTTTCTTGATGGGTTACCATGGGAGTATTTTTCCTGATTTCGTCGTCAGTCTATACAATAGGTCCATGAAAAGCTTCCTTCATTCTTTGATACTGAAGAGAAGGGGACATGATGTCTCCATGATATACTGGCTGCAAACGCTTAAGCTTGTCTAGCAATTAGATGTAAAGAATAAGAGGCGAACCCTTTTGCTCATAGTGGAAGATAGGCATGAGTTTTTCAAACCCATCAGCGTTTATACTAGAATGACACATGTGGATCTTTATTTTTCCTTCACATATGGTATGATACCTCCATGATTCTTGAGGAGGGTTTACCATTTGTTGATATTAGGAAGAAATGAGCTAGTAAGATCGCCATTGTTATCATGTATGATCTTAAACTCAAAGGAATTTCTACATACCTTACTTTCATTTTGGTCCATGTTGGGAAGTCGATTTATGTCCTTGTGAGGATAACATTGGATGCTAATTTAGAGTATCCGTACTCCTCTTGCAAGAGCTTCTTTAGGGACATTGATTCTACAAATTGTTTCAGATCCATAACATTCTTGTTGTTCATCATTAGGATAGCTTATAATTCTTCTATGGTCGGGCACATGTCTCTTACTCCCATGAAGTAGGCTCGTTTTACGGGGTTCCACCTTGTTTGCATTTTCATCATGAAGGTGGAGTTTACCTCGAAGTTTATGAACCTCATGATGGGAATGAGTCCATAGGATCGATAGTTCCACTCGCTTTAATGGTAAGCATCTATCCATGGAACCAGTGCAATATCCATTAGTATGGGCATCGTTTGTGATTGGAAATTCAAAACACTTACAAAAATGTGTTTGTTTTGAAAAGAATGAACATGTTTGAGATGTTCACTTAAAATATACATGCATGCACATAATACATATAAATTAGTCACGTAAGGGTTGTAGTGACGAGGTTTTGGTTTCCTAGGCACGACAAACAACCGACTTGATGATAGTATTTAGTTTTTTTGTTCTAATGGGAATCATAAGAGAGTATCATTCTCCGATAGTGGAGGGTGTAAAACCACCAGCATAAATCGGAGAATATCAACTCAATTGGGAATTTTTACCCACATCCACAATGCCTACGTCCTATCGGATCGCTCATCGCCAAAGGATAAGGTCGATCCCGTGCATTCTAGATTTTCCTATCACAATATCAATCGTTTTGTAATAAGTTTTCATTACTCATTGACAATCTTTGCACATAAATGTAGAAGTATTTATCTAATAGGATCGGTGTGACCAATAGAGATAAGGGTCTGACTATTGATAACAATATATGACAAACGATTTGATAGTAATCCTATGATGGATTAATATCTGTTTTTATTCTTCGCAAATCTTTCGAACTCTTGAACCGATTTTAAGTGCGGAAGTGTTCGTCAGATTTGAAGCTTTGAACCAATGAAAGATGAATGACAGAAAGTAGAGAACATAGGGAGTTTTTTATGGATGTTTGGAGCAAACTCTTCTACGTTACCCCTTCTTCCACAACCGGAAGGATTTTACTAAATTCTTTGAATCAAATATAGCTTACTGAACTAGCTAACACTCTTTTGAATAGAACAACCTCTGTTCAACTTAAAATATTATCAACAATATTCTTAAAGCTAGACAGTAGTTTGATTCTTTTTCTCTTAAACTTGAATGTAAGAAATTAGTAAGGCAAGACTAAGATTATGAATTTCGTCACTAGTAGATTCGTCCGTTGTCCTAGAGCTTCTATTTGTAATAGAAGGAAATTAACGGTCGAATCTTCTTCATGGACACGTGACAAGCGTCCATATGAAGGCCGCCCATAGTACAAGAGTACAACAGACTCTGAGCAAATAGATCTTGGCCGTACCGAACTGGTAGTGCACCGAAAATGTCTTGTACTAGACAAACTATTGGAAGGACATTTGTGTACCTGGAGTTCGTTCATTGGATACAATTAGCTAGCTTGTCAGACTGCACAAAAGTGAGTGGAGAAGAGTAGCAAACAACTAGTTGATCGTGGTTAGACGTATGCTAACATTAGACGGCTGTTAAAGCAAGGGATTGGACTTGCTCCATTAGTCTGCCAAGTCTAAAGAATTTAGACATTAATGTCTAACTACGAGTTCTATTAGACCAACAAGTCTAATAGAGTTAGACTGAAATGTCTAACTATGTATCTATTAGATTGCGACGTCTAACTACATATCTCTTAGACTGCGACGTCTAACTACGTATCCCATTAGAATACCATGTCTAATGGAGTTAGAATACAACATTTAACTTCGCATCCCTTCAGACTTGTCTGAAGGAATTAAACGTCAACGTCTAACTACATTTCCCATTACACTACCACGTCTAATGGAGTTAGACTACAACGTCTAACTTCGCATCCTTTCGAGTTAGACGTCAATGTCTAACTACGTTTCCCATTAGACTACAACGTCTAACTTTGCATCCCTTCAGACAAGTCTGAAGGAGTTAGACGTCAACGTCTAACTACGTTTCCCATTAGACTACCACATCTAATGGAGTTATACTACAACGTCTAAATTCGCATCCCATTAGACTACCACGTCTAATGGAGTAAGACTACAAATCTAACTTCGCATCCCTTCAGACTTATCTGGAGGAGTTAGACGTCAACGTGTAACTACGTAACATGTCTATTTAGCCTTCTTAAACCACTTCTAATTCAGTATAGTCTTATGCACCTGCACAAAACGAATAGACTATTGGGTAAAATTATTTTGACTAAGTGTTGAAATAGTTTGATTATTGGAATTTTGATGATGAAATGATGAATGGATTATCTATGCGTCTAATTATTTTTGATGCAGGTGTATCAAAATCAGATTACATTAGACTTTGTCCTAATAAGGTTCATTAGACCGATTTGGCTTTAGATGCACGGAGTTAGACGTGTAGTCTAACTGGAGAAAGTTAGACGTGCATTATAACTGTAGAAAGTTAGACATACATTCTAACTAGAGAAAGTTAGACGTACAGTCTAACTGAAAAAAGTTAGACGTGTAGTCTAACTAGCAAAGTTAGACGTGTTGTCTAACTAAGCGGTGTTAGACGTGCATTATAACTAGTAAAATTAGACATGCAGTCTAACTCGTGGAGTTAGACGTGTAGTCTAATGGAAAGTAAAAGTTAGACGTGCAGTCTAACTCCTTCAGATTAGTCTGAAGGGATTCGTAATTAGACGTACAGTCTAACTTGTGGAGTTAGACGTGCAATCTAATGGAAATATAAAGTTAGACGTGTAGTCTAACTAGTTTAGTTAGACGTGCAGTCTAACCAGTTGAATTAGACGTGGAGTCTAATGTAAAGAGAAAGTTAGACATGCAGTCTAACTCCTTCAGACTAGTCTAAAGTGGAACCGTAATTAGATGTGGAGTCTAATGGAATGTGAAAGTTAGACGTGCAGTCTAACTGGTGAAAGTTAGACGTGTAGTCTAACTCCTTCAGATTAGTCTGAAGTGATTGCAATTAGACGTGAAGTCGAATCCCATTAGACCAGGTGGTCTAATGGATCTTGTTATTAGATGGGGACGTCTTATTTTTATTAGACGAGGTCGTCTAATTGAAATACGTCTAATGCAATGCTTAAGCAGTTGCTTGAAGTTAGCACCCGCCTACCCACGTGCTCTAGCTGTACGCTACTCCTGCTCTACTTTCTAGTGAAGATTAGTACGACAGCGAGCTGTAACCAATCAACCAATGCCACGTAAGCGAATATCCTTCACATTAATTGTTTTGCAGGTACATCTCTGAAGAATATTCAGTGCACTACATGTTGTGTACGACCACGATCCTTATATTCAAAGTTTGTTGTGTACTATGGAGGCGTTCCAATGGAAGCTCTCCACGTGTCATTATGAAGATTCGACCGTTGGTATTTGTTCCTTATTTAAAGAATCTAAAGGACAACGAACAATCTCTTGATCTCTCTCGCTCTCATTCTAAGAAGAATATCTGAAATTACTGAGAAATCAAGCATTTGAATATTCAAACTGTTAGCTGCTTTCCTGATTTACTGTGTGTTAATCATGAGAGAGTTAGAATCAAAGCATCGTTTTAGCTGAGTAATATTCATCATATTGTAAGTTGGACAGAGTCTGTTTTGTTCAACAGTGAGCTATTCGTGCAAACTGTATTTGATTCAAAGCATATTATAGTGAATCCTTCCGGTGGTTGGAAGAAGGGGTGACGTAGGAGAGTTTTCTCCGAACATCCATAAACAAACTGCTGTGTTGTTCCTTTCTGTCATCTTCTCATTTTTGATCCTAAGATTCAAACCTAAGTAAACATTTCTGCACTTAATTCTGTTTCAAGTGTTTACAAGGGTTTGTGTAGAATAAAAACTGAATTAAATCCCTAACAAGATTTCTTTCAAACCGTTTTTCTTAAGCCTTCATCAATCGCCGACCCCCGTCTTTATTGATTAAATCGATCCTATCAATTGGTATCAGAACTCTATTTCTATTCTCAAGCTTTCAGAACCTGAATCATGTCTATCATCAACGAGATCCCTATGCTGTCAAGAGACAACTGTGAATATTGGATGATGAGAATGTAAGCTCACTTGGCTGCTCTTAATTGTGATATGTGGAGCGTCATTACTGATGGCCCCATAAAGATTTCGAAGCCAAGAAGTGAATGGACTACTGAAGACAAGATGACTAACAACCTGGATAATGTGGCCATGAATATTCTGTATCAATCAATCAACATGAACATATTCTATGAAATCAAGTCATGTTCCTCTGCTAAAGAAATATGGGATAAGCTAACTCAGATCTATGGTAGAAACGTTCAAGCAAAGAAGGATCATAAAGTTTTTATGTGTGTTGAAAACAAATCCAAATGGGCTGATAGCGATTCAGAGGAGTCTCCTATTGAAAGAGAAACTGAAGCTGTTACATGCTTGATGGCAGATGACCAATCCAAGGTACAAATAAATGATGGGCTGGAGGAATCTGTATGGTATTTTGATAGCGGTTGTTCCAGCCATATGATAGGAAACAAACGGCTTCTTAATGATGTAGCAGATTGCTCTGGACCTAAGATTACTTTTGGTGACAACAAGAAGGGTAAGATCATGGGTAAGGGTAAAATTATCCATGGTAACCTAACCATTAATAACGTGTTACTTGTAGACAATATGTGCTATAACTTGATCAGTATCAGTCAATTATGTGATAATGGTTTGTCAGTTGCTTTTCAAACTCATGCATGTCTAGTTAAGGACCAAGATGGAAATACTTTGTTAATTGGTAGTAGAGTAGGAAACTCATATAAAATAAATTGGCAAAAATAATCTTTTGATCATATGTGCATGATTGCCAAGAATGACCAGAAATGGTTATGGCATAAAAGGTTAAACCATTTGAATTTCAAAACCATTAACAACATTTGTTCAAACAACTTAGTTATTGGATTACCTAAATTGCAGTTTGCTAAGGACATGGTATGTTCTGCTTGCCAGTTAGGCAAACAGGACAGATTATCGTTCAAAAGTAAAGGGAAATCTCAATCTAGTCGTTGCCTAGAACTGTTATATATGGATCTGTTTGGTCCAATTCCTGTAAAGAGTCTAGGAGGAATGAGATTTGCCCTAATTATCATTGATGATTTTTCTCGATTTACATGGGTTGCGATTATGCCATCCAAGGATAAAATTGCTGAAAACTTGATTAGAATATTTAAAAGAATTCAGAATTATAAATCTTTGAATATTGCTTGCATTATAAGTGACCAAGGGACTGAGTTCACTAACAAATACCTATCATCTTATCTCGAGGAGACCGGAATTAGGCACGAGTTGTCTAGTGCCAGAACACCACAACAAAACGACTTTGCTAAGAGAAGAGTGAGGACTCTGAAGGAAGCAGCGAGATCCATGCTAGCTGAATCAGACGTCCCTCAGAGGTTCTGGGCAGAAGCCATAAGCACTGCTTGTTATACACAAAATCGGTCAATAATCAACAAACATTTTGATAAAACTCCCTTTGAACTGTATTATGGGAGAATTCCCACAGTTTCTTATTTTAAGATTTTTGGGTGTAAATGTTTTATCCATAACAATGGAAAGGTTTATGTGACCGCCTTTCATGCTAAAGCAGATGAGGGATTCATGTTGGGATACTCTTCAGTAAGCAAGGCTTACAGAGTATACAACAACAAAACGCAAACCGTTGAGGAATCCCTCCATGTAGTTTTTGATGAGCCTATTGAGAGAAAATCCATTGACCCCATTGATCTTGATGACAGACTAAAAGTCACAAGTCTTGAGTCTGTGAGTGAAGAAGAAGAAGCTCTGGATAAACGGACTGCGTTGTCTGATCTAGTGACTGATCTGGTTGAGATTCAACCAGACGTACAAACTCTTGTTGAACAAGATGTTGAGAGTTTAAACGTTGCGGAGTCACCCGTTCAGATGACCAATCCTCTTGGATCCAACTTCAGATGGAACAGAAATCATCCATCAGAATTGATCATCGGAAATCCCTTCTCTCCTCGAAGGACAAGACGTCAATTGATGGATGAAATGGCCAATTCTGCATTTATTTCTCAGATTGAACCCAAGAAAATTGGTGAAGCCGTAGTTAATCCAGATTGGATCAATGCTATGTAGGAGGAGTTAAACCAATTTGTGAGAAATAAAGTGTGGCATCTTACTTCTAGACCAACTGATAAGTCAGTCATAGGAACAAGATGGGTATTTAGAAACAAGCTTAGTGCAGATGGTTTGGTCATTAGAAACAAAGCTCGTTTAGTTGCTCGAGGATACAGACAGGAGGAAGGTATCGACTTTGATGAGTCTTTTGCACCTGTAGCAAGACTTGAGGAAATTAGAATCTTCCTAGCATATGTATCATTTAAGAACTTTAAGGTCTTTCAAATTGATGTGAAAAGTGCATTTTTAAATGGAAAATTGAGTGAAGAAGTGTATGTTGAGCAACCCCCTGGATTTGTAGATCACATGTTACCTAATCATGTTTATAAGCTTGACAAAGCATTGTATGGTCTGAAACAAGCTCCTAGATCTTGGTATGACACTTTAACTGAATTTTTGTTTGATCATGATTTTGTTATTGGAATTTGGATAAAACCTTGTTTAGATTCACTAAAGATTCTCACATTCTACTTGTTCAAATATATGTTGATGATATTATTTTTGTTTCAACTAACCCCAAATTGTGTGAGAAATTCTCTAAACTGATGCAAGACAGATTTGAAATGAGCATGATGGGAGAATTAACGTTCTTACTTCGGCTTCAAGTCTGTCAGTTGGAAAAAAGGACCCTCATCAATTAGGCCAAATATACCAAAGAACTACTAAAGAAGTTTGGAACGGAGAACTGCTCTGCCGCAGCCATTCCAATGAGCTCCTCTAGTAAATTGGATAAAGATGAAGGCGACCAAAGTGTTGATGTAACAACATATAGAGGACTTATCGGATCCTTGCTATATGTGACTGCTAGAAGTCTAGACATTCAGTTTGCCTTTAGAATTTGTGGAAGATTTCAGGCTAATCCTAAACTTTCTCACTTTACTACTGCTGAACGTATTCTTAAATACTTAAAGGGAACTCAAAATGTGGGACTGTGGTATCCGAAAGATTCTAGTTTTAATTTGACTAGTTTCTCAGATGCAGATTATGCAGGGTGCAAAATTGACAGAAAAAACACGAGTGGAACTTGCCAATTTCTTGGAAATCGTCTCATCTCATGTTTTAATAAGAAACAGACGTTAGTTGCCACGTCTTCAGAAGAAGCAGAGTACCTCGCAGCTGGTAGTTGTTGCTCTCAACTTTGTGGATTCAACAACAGCTTAGGGATTATGGGATCGAGGCTGAAGAATCTCCAATTTTCTATGACAACACTAGTGCTATCGCAATCACCTATAATCCAGTTCTGCATTCTCGGACAAAGCATATCGAAATTAGACATCATTTTATCCGAGAACACGTCAATCGATAGCAGATTCGTCTTGAATATGTTCTTACAGATCAACAAACGATAAATATCTTCACGAAGCCTCTGCCCGAAGCTAAGTTTTCTTATTTTATAAATATTTTAGGTCTTGTTGATCTTGATTGATGTGATTACGTGCATAAATTGAGGGGGAACGTATTGTTCAAAACATAACTGAATAGACATGAAGATAGAGGTCTTAATACGTCCTAAGGATTAGAAGTTTGAGAAACATAACTACTTAGACGTACGTCTATTCTAGCAGTTTAATCTTCCTTTGGAATATATGTCTTGGTTCTTTAACCTGCGTGGTTAGACGCATAAATCTAATAGACGTTAGACATTTTTATGTTTAATAGCAAGTGGATGCTCACGTCTAACCAGACACACGTGCAACACGTGTTGTTCTTGCATAATTAGACATATCCGTCTAATAGACGGATTTCCATGTAGAAGTTGAAAATGTGAAAAGTAGAATAAACGTCTAACTAATTGTGTAATTAGACTTTTCATCTTCTGGCTATTTGGACATCTACCATTTGATTATGTATCTGTTCATGTACTTATTCTCGCCAAAAATTAAATCAGTCACTTCTCAAAAGGATTGAAGACACGTGTCTTTCAATACGAAAAGAATGACTAAAATTTCTGACGACTTTATCTTGTACGTTTAGTATTAACTATGCGTTTTCATGATTAATATTAAATGCAATGTTCCTTGGAAATAGACTTCTGAATTTTTGACACTTGGTATGATCATTAGATATTCAGAACACGTAATTCTTAGATATTTAATGAGTGAGATTACTCAAATGGTTGAGTACTTTCAAATCCGTGTCTCTCTCTCTAGAATTCGAATCGATCTGTTCCTGCTCATCTAGTTGAAATGACTTCTTTCTCTCCGAAATCATTACAAGTGGATTTCCAATTCGTATCCACTTTACAACATCCTGGAATGGTCAAAATGTTCGAATCGCTGAAAGCCTCGGGGCTGCAGAAATTCCTTACCCCTCACTGCGTTTATCACAAACAAATCATTCATGAGATCTTTGAAACATATGGTTTTTATCAAGACAAAATTATTGTCGGGGTTGTCCAGGGAAGGATGATCTGTATCTTCGAAAGCTCCTTCGGCATGTTTTTCCAACTCCCTACTGAAGGAATCCATGAGTTTCAGCCTTCCCCTTATGAAATCATGTTCAAGATGATGAATGTCTTCTTTGATTCTCCGCTCATGGATATTCACGGAAAAAGCAGTCTTCTGAAAGATGAGTATGCGTTACTCAGCGATATTATATCCAAATCTCTCCTCTCCAAAGAAAAATCCTACAAGTTTTGCACGAAGGTTTTTGAGATAATGGTGGCTATCACAATGGGTGTACCCATTAACTAGACAAGCTTTCTCTTTGGAAACCTTGTCAAAATGATTTGTGCTCGGAAAACGATCTTTGGTTTTGATGGTCCTTTTGATGCTTTCCTTTGCTTCCTTCTTGATGATCCTGGTAACGAGTATCATCTAACTTCCAAAATTCTGAACAACTAGAAGGTTGTTGATTATATTCTCATGGTAAAGAGGCTAAAATCGAAGAAAAGGAAAAGAGATGTCTCCAACCCCCCTCTAACCGCAGTCTTAGAGATTCCTTAGGTTGAAGAGTCTCCTTTCCAGATGATACTTAAGAAGAAGAAGAGGAAGAAAAGATCCTTTGATGTTATTTTGTTTTATTTTGAACTTATTCATGTTACTTTTGGAAAATGTTTTGTATTTTTGTCTTGAGAAAAGTCCTGATTACGTGATTTATCTAACAATGATATTTTGTGTCAATGGATTTAATTTATATGGTATGTTATTGTGTAAACATGGGTTTGCGTATATGATGGATACGATAGTTTGTTATCTATGCAAGATTTCAATCTCATCATCAAAAAGGGGGAAATTGTTGGGTCAAATTATTTTGACTAAGTGTTGAAATAGTTTGACTATTAGAATTTTGATGATGAAATGATGAATGAGTTATCTATGCGTCTAAATTTTTTTTATGTAGGTGTATCGAAATCAGATTACATTACACTTGATCCTAATAAGATTCATTAGATCGATTTGGCTTTAGATACACGGAGTTAGATGTGCAGTTTAACTGGAGAAAGTTAGACGTGTAGTCTAATTAGAGAAAGTTAGACGTGGAGTCTAACTAGAGAAGTTAGACGTGTTGTCTAACTAAGCGGTGTTAAACGTGCAGTCTAACTAGTGAAATTAGACGTGCAGTCTAACTCGTGGAGTTAGACGTGCAGTCTAATGGAAAGTAAAAGTTAGACGTGCAATCTAACTCCTTCAGATTAGTCTGAAGGGATTCGTAATTAGACGTACAATCTAACTCGTGGGGTTAGACGTGCAGTCTAATAGAAAGTGAAAGTTAGACGTGCAGTTAAAACATATTTATATTCAATATATAAAATCAAAATAATTAATGTGAGGCCAAAACCCAGTTAAAACAATTAATTAAACTAATTATTGTGATAATTAAAGCCTAAATAATTAAGGAAAATTGCCAAAATAAAATTATTTGAGATAAATATTGTACTCATTTTATCTTATAATAATTTTAGAAAAAATCAAGAGATTAAAATAATTATTTTTGGATGAAATGAGGTACCCATTTAATCCCCCAAAATTATTTATTTAATCCTAAAAATATACAAAAAAATAAAATTAATTGGTAACATATTTGGCATATTTATTTACCATATTTTGTGTATTTAAAAGATCAAAATTGTTAGGATCTAGGTCGCGGCTGGAGGACCGGTGTTAGCGGGTCTCATTCAAAGGGTGGTGATTAATCCGGTTAGAGATTAACATCGGGGTTTCAATACTACACAAACTGTCACAAACCCTTAAACCAGGTTCAAGCGCGGAAGAGGTTTGTTTCAGGTTGAAGCGGCACACTCACGAGATAGGCAGAACCGGTTTTTGGATAAGACAGGTTTGGAAGTTGCTGGGTCGGTTTTGTAACTTAGTGATTCGGTTTAGGTAGTGTAGAGTCGATCAAAGCGGTATAGGTAGGTTAATACAACTCGGTTATAAAGTAAATCAGGCGGAAAGTAAATAACAAGACAGGTTTTTATGGATGTTCGGAGATAAAACTCCTACGTCACCCCTTCCTTTCGAAACCGCGAGAAGGATATTCACTAAGGAATACAAACACAATCCGATCGAGACTTATTTCCTGCTCGATATCAGTCGTACAATTTTAACCGAAATTGTAGAATTACACTTCAACTTAGCACTCAAGCTCTCTAGAGATAGAACACACTCTTATCACTTGCAAATTAATTGTCCACTATGTCCCCCATTTACTCTTCTTCAGCTGCTCCTTTTATAGGTGAAATGTGCCAACGGTCACATTTCATTTCCTTGAATTTGATTGGTTGAGCAGAGGTTCAGTGTTTCAGACCTGGCGGTCAACTTTTCAGACCTGGCGATCTGATCTTCCAGTATGTAAGACAAACCTGCTAGGTTTGTCTTTTACTCAATATGGTGACTGTCGGTTAGACAGTTGTCTGTACTTGGAAGATTTCCTTTCTGATTTATCCTGAAGTGGAAAGATCTTGTAGGACGGTCTTCTGTAGCCTGCAGACTGTCCTCAAACTTGTATGAATATGGAAATGTTCAGTCTGTTCCTTTGGTATCATTCTCAACAGATACCCGAAGTATCTTCTTATGATGGTCGGTTATTTGTCTTAACCGGATGGCTTCCAATTATTGCTTTGGCTTCTGGTCGGTTAATGACTGACTATCTTGGTGTTTACGGCCTTTGGTTTTGACCGATCTTGCCTTCTTTGTGCGGTCATGTTTCTGGTCGGTTTGATAACTTGACCGGTTGATCTTCTTAACCGGTTCATTGATTTGACCGGTCCGGTTCTTTGTCTGTTCCTGCATAGGAGGTTTATTTGTGTTAAGTTCTATTAACCGGTCTAATTTTATCTAACAATTTCTCCCTTTTTGATTATTTTATTTAAAATTATCAAAATCATGTAAGATTGCAAATGTAGGCCGGTTTTGTGAGTTTTATTTGGCCGGATTTTTGGAAACTGACTTGGAAGGATTTTTCGAAAAGTTTTGGAAAATTTTGAGAAAAATTTTGAAAAATTCTATCTTTTATCTTATCAATTTCTCCCTTTTTTATTATTTTATTTAAAATATTCAAAATCCAGTCGGAATGCAAATATAGGCAGATTTCCAAAAATAACTTTATATATATATAAGTAAAGATAACCGAAAAGGGCTAAAATATAAAAACTGAAATACACATAGGTTAAGGAAAGAGAGCCTCTAGTCCATTCTGGATGGCAGGAAGTCTCCCATCATGGCATCGGTTGGTTGTTCCTCATCCGGTTGAGCCGGACTTGAAGAAGAACCTTCAACTTGCAGTTGATCGACCGTGCTGATTGGAACCGCATTGAGAACTCGCTATCTTGTAGATCGCGGCTCGATATTCTCTTCGATTTCATCCTCGGTTTGCAGAGCCGGGTTCGGTGGAGTTTTAATAATCGTCTCAGTGATCCTCTCCAGCATCTCGTTTACTTGAACCTTCCTTGAGGGTGTTTTCCTTTTCCGTGTTGCCGGAACCGAAGAGGAAGGAGTCGCCTTGGTCTTCTTGTGAGCCTTGGCATATTCGACGAGCCTCTGTTTTTCATTGTTTAACTGCTCTGCCTCCTTGGCTTCTCGAGCTGCTATGGATTTTACAAGTTCCGGATCTTTGGGCATTAATAACCGTAAGCGATCGTTGAAGTTCGCATCAGACCGTGGTGCCTCCTTCTCTGTCCGGTTCTGGTCATCCAGGGCATCCTGAAGTTCTTTAGCCGCTTGAGCATTTGCCTCCTCAACCGCTTTATCAGCATTAAGCTTGACATTTATCAACTCAGTCACCTGTTCGGTGACCGCCTTAAGGTCGGCTTCAAGCTTGTCGTTGCGCTCTTCAAGACTTGCATTCTTCTTTTCAAGATCTGTGACCCTGTCAAGTGTCGAACCGACTTCGGTGCTTGACCGCCCTAGGTCCTCATCTACCTTTGTGAGTCGTTGATCGGTTTTCTCTTGAAACCGTTTCAAGTCATCTACCAGCTTTGAGGTCGTATCTTCCAGGTCTACGGTTCGCTTAAGATGGGCGTCGTACAGAACCGTGTCGTCACGGTAGTTGACTTCGATCTCTGTGATTCGGGCATCTGCCTTCACAAGGTCATCCCTCGTTGTTTCGGCCAATTTAATTGTTTGAACCGCGGCTTTCTTGATTTTCCTTTTCCATGGTCGAACCTTTGTGTTGGCAAACTCTTGAATGAGAGACTTGACTCTTTCTTCTGTGACAGCCGGTTCTGAATCCCCAGGTTGATCAGTTTTAAGTGGCCCAGTGAAAGGAGTCTCTGTCCTTTCGTCGGTTTCGTTGATGACCGGATCCGCTAGAGGAGACGTATCACCTCGATTCTGACCGTCACCGGTCTCAAGGGTTGGAGATTGCGTTGTATTTCGCACCGCTTCAAGCCGTTCTACTTCGTCAATGAATTCTTCTTTCTCGACCGCAAGAATATCCAACACCAATAGTTGTAGTGAGGCCTTCGGTGTTCCTGGAATGTACCTTTCTATAAGTTTTCGCATATGTTCGGTTAATTTTTGTAGCCGAGCACGCGGCTCCACTATTGCGTGTCGGTCCAGGGCTTCGCTGGGATCCGTAGCGTTTGTGAGTTTGATAACGTCTTCCTCTATCTCCAAAATTCCTTCAAATCTTTGTCCAGTGGTTAGGTCCGATAGCACATGTTTGAAGAATTTGTTGCACCGGATCAGGAAACCACTCACTGTATGCTTGGGATGCCGCATGAGCTTGCAGATCGATTACCTCCAAGATTTTGCGTACTATGTTCTCGGCCACCTTCTAGAGTTTGTTTGTATTGTGAACGTCCTCTTCCCTAGGGCCGTCTGCACCGGTATCGGCATTTTCAAGACTTGCCGATTGTTCGTCTTCTTCAGTCGGTTCTTGGTCCTTGCCGGACGGATTTTCTTGGGTATTATCTGAAGCCGTTCGGTCTGAGCTTGTGGCCGAATCATCCTCATCTCGCGTTTCAGAGGGCGGTTTTGCGGATTCCATCGGTTGTTTGTCCTTCTTGTTTCCGGACTTGCCCTTTACCGGAGCCGGTTTCTTAGCTGCTGATTTCTTTATTCGGCCACCTATAGAACCGGGGGCCAGCTTCTTCTTTTCTAAGAACTGGCGAGAACTTATGATTTTGCTTGAAGAAAGAATAACACCTGGACCGGTGTTGATGTTGTTGTGGAGCATGATCTTCCCGAGTGGGATGGCATATCCCCATGACCAGGTGGAACCTGGTACCACCATTTCCTTTAGATTGTGGAAGATCTTCTTCGCCCAATTAACATTTATGCCGTTTATTAAACCGGCAAGCATCTCGATTTTCGCCTTGGTGAGGTTGTCGTAATTTTCACCTCTCGCCTGAACCGACTTGGTGAAGATGTCACAAAGCGGTATGTATTCCGGTCGCAATGTTGATTTCTTTCTGGAGACCTCTACAAGAGCCGCGGTTGCCGAGAGAACCTGACAAGCCGCCTCGAATGTTTTCCGGTCTAGATCCATCGAGGCGTTGCGTCCATCTGTTGGAAGGCGTAGGATTTCCGCAACCGACTCTTCGGTTATGTCGAACTGTTTACCGCCTACAGTTGCGGTTATTGTACTGCCAGAGAGAGATGCAGTTTTAAAGAATTCTTCAACCGCTTCCTTGTAAAGAATAAAAGGACCGCCCAAGAAGTATTCGAGACCGGCCTCGGTAATCCGGGATAGAACTTCCTTTGCCGGAGTCGAACCGTTCTGTCTGATTTCCTCAAAATCCACCTAAATGATATGTTTGAATAATGCCGAATCACGACCCATTGTTGATGATTGAGAGAGTAGGAGAAAAACCACTTTGAGAGAGTTTGTGAGCTAGAGAGAGAAAGGTGTTTCGCGTAGGAATGAAATGAAATGACCAATGTCCCCTTTTATAGGCGCGGCTTGGAAGCCCAACCGTCGCAAACCGTCCCATCACCTTTGGGAGGGAATTTTCCCTCCAAGTGATTTTGGCGGCAAACTAAGGGCGGTAAACAAAGGGCGGTAACCCGAAGGCGACATTTTTTGAGCGGGAGTTTTTGGGCGGGAAATTTCCCTCCAAAAATTTCGAGTGGTCATTTAATTTCGGTTTTGATGAGGCAGCCCCCTTTTTGAAACCGTTTTATGGAGTAATTTGTTAACCGCGATGATGCGGTGTTTTGTCTTTGACCGGATACCAATTTGTTTATCAAATTTAACCGGGTAGTTAGATGAATGATCTGAGTTTTTGCAACTTTTGACCCGGTTATGAAACTGAAATTTATTTTCATTGAATAAAGTTACAAGATAGAAACCGATATACGGATCGGTTTGAAAATATAAAAGAAAAGGAGTACAAAATAGATGATGATACAACTTAGGCAATAACCATCCTAGAGAACTTGTCCTCCACCTCGTACACATCAAGAATGTTTGAAAGAGATGCCGGTGTACCCGGTCCAAATTCTAGTCGATATTTGAGAATGAGTCGGCTTATATGAGGAGCATAGCCGAGACCTCTTTTGGTCAACACCATAGTTTTCAAGTTGTTGAATATAACCGATGACCAGTTTATGGGAGCATAACTCATGATGTAGGTCATCATGTTGTACACCTTCTTGGAATATCGCTGGTTAGGGGATTGGCAGATTAACGAGCGATTGACAATTTCAAGTAGAAACTGGATATGAAAGCGAAGACAGGTTTTTGGCCCGTTGTTTTCCACCGGCACCCCGGTTCCGGAGAACAGCCAGGCATAAGATACTGCGGCGCTGCCTTCCCGGGGCGGGAAATCCGAAAACCCTTCGGTGGGCAAGTTGAACATTTGCGCAAACTCGGCTTCATCCACCCAGAAAATATGGTCTCTCACCGTGGAAACAATGTAGTTTCCTCTGATGCAAGCACTTCTAAAGAAAGTCTTGACATCCTCAAGGAGTATTGGGCCGGATTCTTCGAGAAAGGTGCGAAGACCGGTGTTAATGAGAGACTCAAACAACATCTCCTTTGTTTCTTGATCACCGATCTCCAAGCATGATTCAAAATCAATGCTTAGGAAGTTTGGTAGAGTTCGGCTCGGCATGATTCAAACTTTGCTAAGAGAGAAAGATGGAGTTCAAGAGATTTTTGATTTGAGATGTGTTAAGTAGATTAGGGAATGACCCTTTATATAGATCCGGTTCTGGAGGGAAAATATCAACATTGAATGTCAGTTTTGTCTTATTGGAGAAGAGAATATTTATGTTTCCAAAGTGTGTTGGGAAGAGGTTACTTTTGACCGATTGCGGAGCTCGAGGTAGGTATTTAGTTAAAAGTAACCAAATTAGTTGGGTAGTAATTACTCATGTAGTTGGGGGTTTCCTCATTAATTAAATGTTACTTTTCATTAATGACTGATGCAACAACAAACTGAAAAGTAACCGATTGAAACTGAAGATAACCTAGACTCGACCGAAGATAACATAGATGAAGCCGAAATGATCATAAGGGAGAAATACAACCGGTGCGTGCAGCAAAATGACCGGTTGTAAAGGGAAGTGACTTAATATCCGTTGGAGGAGACGACACCGTTGGGGTTGTTGCGGCGGTTCCTCCTCTTCCAAGCCTTCTCAAACCGCTCAAAGATAGAGTCGGTGACTTCCTTGGTGAGCACTTGAGCTTGGTTCAGACCTTCGCCCGGACAAGTCGGAACTCCAAGCTCCAGAAGCAGATAGCTCAGTTGGGGAACGAGGCCAACTGTTCGAACGCCAATCATCCAGATTAGGACGTCGAACAGTACCCTTGACCAATTAACCAGTGTACCGGTGGTTATAGCCGCCATCATGTTAAAGATTGCGGTACAGTAGGTGTTCGTCACATCTCTCCCTAAGATGCTTCGACCGATCACGTCATTGAGGAGCTGATATTCAGCCCTCAATAGTGACTTCGTACCATGGTCATCAACGGGTTGGTTAGACCGGGCAAAGGTGAGGGAAAGCTCGGCCTTTAGGTCGGCCGAAACATTGAGATCGGTCAGCCCTTGCTTTGGTAGGCTGAAACATCTCGCAAAGTCATTTTCGGTGAAGTCAAAGACTATACCTCCCACTTTTGATTGGATATGAGTATCAAAATAAGGAGTTCCTCTGAAGACCCTAGCATTGTACAGGAATTCCAGGACAGATTCAGAGTAGATGACGTGCTTGTCATCTAGGAAATACTGAAGACCGGTGTCTTCAAGTGATTTGATCATCTTGAATACATCATAGTGTTTAATGCTCAGGGCAGATGTGAAGTCCACTTGAAGAATGTTTGGAAACTGAGACATTTTTGTCTTAGTGAGAGAGTGAGTTATAACTTGTGATTGTTTAGTTTAAGGTTTGCTCAACTTATATATTGCTGGAGGGATGATCTAATTATCCAATGTATCACAAGTAATAATATCTATTAACCATAGGATAAAAAGTTTTGCACGAAATAAGCATGTCTACAGCCTGGGATGTTGGTCATAGACCTGGACCATGAAAGATATCAAATCTTCACGTCTTTTTAGGTGTGACCATTTTACTTTGAAAAGGTAATTTTTCAGAATAGATAAATTTTAAACATAGGTAATTATTCCACTTTTGTTCGAAGACCAAATAATCTAAGATAAGCTATTTCGGAACCGGTCAGTTATCTGTTGTTCATCCCGATGCGATTATTTGGTGCATGCACTAAGTAATCGGTCGGTTTACTCTAACTGATAAACCGGGCAGTTCTTCCATACATACCTTGAGAAATTTGAGATCCGACAATTTAGGAGAAACTACTGGTTTTGTCTGTCCGAACCGATTTCCCCTTTTAAGCATCCTTAGGGATGATCTGACTAATATCGGTTAAACCGAGTGTAAGTCTGAATTGAGAAAACTTAGCTTCCTGCAGAGGCTTTGTGAAGATATCGGCTACTTGTTGATCTGTCGGTACGTATTCCAGCCGGATGTGCTTCATCATAACGTGTTCCCGAATGAAGTGGTGCCTTATGTCAATGTGCTTGGTTCTGGAGTGTAGAACCAGATTGTAGGTGATTGCTATGGCACTTGTGTTATCACAGAAGATGGGAGATTCTTCGGCTGTGATACCGAAGTCCTTCAGTTGTTGTTGGATCCAAAGAAGCTGTGAACAGCAGCTTCCGGCTGCAAGGTATTCAGCTTCTGCGGTTGATGTGGCAACTGATGTTTGTTTCTTGCTATGCCATGAAACAAGCCGATCACCTAGAAATTGGCATGTTCCGCTGGTGCTTTTTCTATCAACCTTGCAACCTGCATAGTCCGCATCTGAATAACTTGTTAGGTTAAAGGATGAATCCTTTGGATACCACAAACCGACGTCAGGAGTTCCCTTAAGATATTTCAGGATTCTCTTCGCGGCTGTGTAGTGAGACTGTTTTGGATTAGCCTGAAATCTTCCACACACACCGACTGCAAATAGAATATCTGGTCTACTTGCTGTCAGGTATAGAAGGGAACCGATGATGCCTCGGTAGGCGGTCAGGTCTACCGCTTGACCCTCATCATCTTTGTCCAGTTTGTCCGATGAACTCATTGGAGTAGCCGCTGAGGAGCATGTATCCATCCCAAATTTCTTTAGAAGTTCCTTAGTATACTTAGGTTGGCTTATGAAGGTTCCTTCTTCGAGTTGCTTAACCTGAAGACCTAGGAAGAAACTTAATTCTCCCATCATACTCATTTCAAATTTGTTAGTCATCAGGGTTGAAAATTTATCACACAACTTAGGATCGGTTGATCCGAAAATGATGTCATCTACATATATTTGAACAAGTAGGATATGTTCCTTCTTCTCAAACTTAAAAAGTGTTTTGTCCACTGAACCGATGGTGAAGTCATGGTTCAACAGAAATGCGGTTAGTGTATCATACCAGGCTCTAAGAGCTTGTTTTAGACCGTATAAAGCTTTGTTTAACCGGTATACATGGTTTGGAAATTCAGCGTTTTTGAAACCTGGTGGTTGCTCAACATATACCTCTTCACGAAGGTCACCGTTCAAAAATGCACTTTTAACATCCATTTGAAAAACTTTAAAGTTTTTGAAAGCAGCAAAAGCTAGAAAAATCCTAATAGCTTCAATCCTTGCTACAGGGGCAAAAGATTCTTCAAAATCAATGCCTTCTTCCTGTTTGTATCCTTGTGCCACTAACCTAGCTTTGTTCCTCGTGACTAAACCATCTTCATTGAGTTTATTTCTAAATACCCATCTTGTTCCTATGACCGGTTGATCTTTCGGTCTAGGAACTAGGTACCAGACTTTGTTACTCTCAAACTGGTTTAACTCTTCTTGCATTCCCAAGATCCAATCCGGATCTGACAATGCTTCATCCACTCTTTTCGGCTCAATCTGGGATATAAAGGCGGAATTGAAGTATTCGTCCAGAATTTGACGCCTAGTTCGAACAGGTTCTGAAGGGTCACCTATAATTTGCTCAGGAGGATGTTTAGTGTTCTTTTTGAAATTCGGTTCTGGGATGTCTACCAAGTTACCATTTACTTGATCAAGGCTAGACATATCGGTAGGCTGAGCAGGGATGTCATACCGACCAATTTCCTCGGTTTGGACCGAAGTGTCAGCTTCCTGTCGTGGGACAGCTTGATCCGGCTGGGTTTCATCATTACCCATTTGGTCATGGACAAACCGCCTGAAAACCAGAACTTCATCTTCACTATCAAAATGGATATTGTTATTTTCCAGTCTGTTGTGTAGATCAAAGCATGATGTAGTGTTACTTTCAACCGATTCATCGAAAACAACGTGAAGTGATTCCTCCATGGTAAAGGTTCTATTGTTATATACTCTATATGCTTCACTCACTACTGAGTAACCTAACATGATTCCAGTATCGGTTTTTGCATCAAAAGCAGATAGATAGGTTTTGCATTTAATATGAATGTAGCATTTACAACCGAAAATCTTAAGGTACTTAAGGTTGGGAAACCTGTTAAAATAAACCTCATAAGGTGTTTTGTTGTGAAATTTGGTAATTAAAGACCGGTTTTGTGTGTAACATGCAGTATTGATAGCCTCAGCCCAGAATTTTTGAGCAATACCCGAGTCGGCTATCATGGACCGTGCGACTTCCTTGAGAGTTCGGTTTCTTCTCTCGGCCAGGCCATTTTGTTGAGGAGTCCTAGCACTAGACAACTCGTGTCTAATACCGGATTCATCAAGAAATGCGGTTAAAATGCTGTTTGTAAATTCGGTTCCTCTATCAATTCTAATGCTATTAATGCGTGTTGATTTTTTATTTTGCAAACGTTTAAGCAGTGTGATTAAGTTTGATGCGGTTTCACGTTTGGATGGTAGAAATATTACCCATGTATATCTAGAGTAATCATCAATAACTACCATAGTATAAAGCATACCTTCTAGGCTGATGACCTGAATCGGTCCAAATAAATCCATGTGAAGAAGATCTAAGCATCGATTAGATTGAATGTTTCCTTTACTCTTAAAGGTTGACCTAGTTTGTTTACCCATTTGACATGCTGAACAAACCTTATCCTTATTAAATACTATGTCAGGAATTCCTTCAATTAGCTTTTTACCGCGAATATAGTTTAAGGTTTTCATGTTCAGATGGTTTAGTCTCTTATGCCACAGTCAGGTTTGATCGGTTTTAGCTATCATGCATACATGATATTCTACTTTAGTTTTCCAGTCTACCTTATAGATATTTCCTAGCCTATTTCGGTTAGGAGTATGGTGCCTTGAGAGTTCTTAACTAGGCATGCATGTTTAAGAAATTCTACCGTGTATCCAGCATCACACATTTGACTAATACTCAGCAAATTGAAACGTAGGTTTTCAACTAAGGGTACATTATCAATTGTTAGGTTACCATGGACAATCTTACCCTTGCCCACAGTTCTACCTTTTGAGTTGTCACCGAAAGTAATTAGTGCACCGGTTTCTATTCTGATGTCGGTTAGAAGGTTGTTGTTTCCGGTCATATGCCTGGAGCAACCACTATCCAAGTACCATTCATAGTTTCCTAGCCGTTTCTTTAAATCCTGCAAAATGTACATATTTACAACTGTTTGGTACCCACATTTACTTGGGTCCACATGCGATTAGTCCCTTGGGTATCCAAACCTTGACAAACCGGACAACTTTTCTTGCTAAGGTCTTAACCGTCTGTTTGGCACTCGGTTTTGGATATTTCGGTTCTCTACGAAGGCTTAAATGAGGGTGATTTTTGGTTTGTCCTATGCGGTTGAGGATTGGCTCTCCTATTATTGAACAGGTTGGCTTTCCTTTTCTCAGGGTGAAGCCACTTCTCAGAGTCTGTTGGACCTACATAGGTTAATTTTTCTTCCGTATAATAGGCGGTCAGTTCCTCTTCAGCGGTTAAGGAGCTCCTAACATAACTTATAAAAGGTAGATCATCCTTTGAGAGCCTTGCTTTGACTACGGGTTTTTGGTTTTTGGATCTATCGTTTTTGTATCCTAGGCCAAACATGCAAAAAGGGTGTCTCTTATAGCTACACATTTTTCTTACCATGTCACTAGATCTTTTGTATGCGGCCATTTTATACTGGAGTCGGGCATTTTCCTCCTCGGTTAATTCTCGAGCTGGTTCATTAGACTGTTCGGTTTCAGAGGATATTTCAGGTGCTATTTCGGTTTCTAAGGTAGGATCTTCATCAGGTTCTATGATCTCTGGTTCGATCAAGATGGGTACTATGAGGTCGGCTCTAAAGTTGAGTTGCTTAGGTAATAGGGCTAGTAGGTTCTTATACTCTGCTACCATATCATTCAATGCATTATATAACTCATTTTTAGTAAATTCTTCACAAGGAGAGTCAAATACCTGTTCCTCATTTGCCATGAGGCATGTGAGTTCATCATCACTGTCACTGTGAGCCCATAAGCTTCCTCCATCATCGGCTATCATTACTTTCTGAACCTCAATGCCTTCACCGGTTTGTTGATAATTGTTTTGGTTATTTTGGTTATCCGGCTTCCGGTCATCCCTCCTCGGTTTTCTGCATTCCCACTTGAAATGTCCCAAACAGTTACAGTTATAACAACTTACGTTTGATTTATCACCATAGTTGTAGTTGTTTGTCGGTTGGCTCTTTTTCATGAACCTCCCAAATTTCTGTGCAAGCATTGCCATGGCATCTTCGGTGAACTGTTCAGCGGTTCTGATTGGTGCAGGTACAACCGGTTCTGTGGATGTGATCAATGCTCTAGTTGAGGTTGAGGCTGAGGCTGAGACTTCTTCTTCAGTCCTAGATCTCATTTCAAACTCATATGCCTTAAGATCTTCGAATACATTATGTAGCTTCATCTTACTTAGACAGTTTGAGTCCCTCATCACCATTGTCTTTATGTCCCATGCACTTGGAAGAGATCTTAACGCTTTCATGATGACCTCCTTGTTGTCATACCTCTTGCCAAGAGTTGCTAGCTCATCTAACACACCTGTGAACCGGTCATTGTATTCTCTCATTGTTTCTCCTGGTTTCATCTTCATGCTTTCAAACTTCTGAGTAGCTACCATTATCTTGTTTTCCTTGGTTCTTTCATTTCCCTCATGAATCTGAATAACCGCTTCCCATGTTTCCCTTGCGGTTTTGCAGTCTCTGATCTTGCTGTACGTGTTTATGTCCACACCGTTGGAGATCCGGTTTCTGGTATGATTATCCAGGTTATTTCTTCTCCTATCTTCAGTTGTCCAATCCTTCCTGTCCTTGTCAATGATTATCGGTCCTTCGGCTAGAATGAACTGCATCTCATCATCCATGGTGATTAAGTGTAGGTGCATGCGTGCCTTCCAGTTGGCAAAGTCATCACCTTCTAGCATTGGTGGCCTATCGAAAGACATGCTTGCTTGAGTATTGAAACTAACTGCTCTAATACCAATTGTTAGGATCTAGGTCGCGGCTGGAGGACCGGGGTTGGACCGGTTAGCGTGTCTCACTCAAAGGGTGGTGATTAATCCGGTTAGAGATTAACACCGGGGTTTCAATACTACACAAACTGTCACAAACCCTTGAACCAGGTTCAAGCGCGGAAGAGGTTTGTTTCAAGTTGAAGCGGCACACTCACGAGATAGGCAGAACCGGTTTTTGGATAAGAAAGGTTTGGAAGTTGCTGGGTCGGTTTTGTAACTTAGTGATTCGGTTTAGGTAGTGTAGAGTCGGTCAAAGCGGTATAGGTAGGTTAGTACAGCTCGGTTATAAAGTAAATCAAGCGGAAAGTAAATAACAAGACAGGTTTTTATGGATGTTCGGAGATAAAACTCCTACGTCACCCCTTCCTCTCGAAACCGCGAGAAGGATATTCACTAAGGAATACAAACACAATCCGATCGAGACTTATTTCCTGCTCGATAACAATCGTACAATTTTAACCGAAATTGTAGAATTACACTTCAACTTAGCACTCAAGCTCTCTAGAGATAGAACACACTCTTATCACTTGCAAATTAATTGTCCACTGTGTCCCCCATTTACTCTTCTTCGGCTGCTCCTTTTATAGGTGAAATGTGCCAACGGTCACATTTAATTTCCTTGAATTTGATTGGTTGAGCAAAGGTTATGTGATTCAGACTTGGCGGTGAACTTTTCAGACCTGGGGATCTGATCTTCCAGTATGTAAGACAAACCTGCTAGGTTTGTCTTTTACTCAATATGGTGACTGTCGGTTAGACAGTTGTCTGTACTTGAAAGATTTCCTTTCTGATTTATCCTGAAGTGGAAAGATCTTGTAGGACGGTCTTCTGCAGCCTGCAGACTGTCCTCAGACTTGTATGAATATGGAAATGTTCAGTATGTTCCTTTGGTATCATTCTCAACAGATACCCGAAGTATCTTCTTATGCTGGTCGGTTATTTGTCTTAACCGGATGGCTTCCGGTTATTACTTTGGCTTCTGGTCGGTTAATGACCGACTATCTTGGTGTTTGCGGCCTTTGGTTTTACCGATCTTTCCTTCTTTGTGCGGTCATGTTTCTGGTCGGTTTGATAACTTGATCGGTTGATCTTCTTAACCGGTTCATTGATTTGACCGATCCGGTTCTTTGTCTGTTTCTGCATAGGAGGTTTATTTGTGTTAAGTTATATTAACCGGTCTAATTTTATCTAACAAAAATTAAAACCAAAAGGGTGAATGCAAAACAATTTCAAACAATCCCTTCATGTTTTAAAATAAATAAAAACACAATAATCGAAACTCAAAAGAAACTAAAAAGAAAAGTTGTAGACGAAAACAAAGTCGTTGGATGAGCGTCGAAATCTCATCCAACGTCCCAAACGTCCCGCGTAGCCCGCTAAAACGAAGGGCACGTGCACCCGTGACGCACCCAATTAGCTAATACCCTATTTGCTGAATCGCTAACAGAACGCAAACGAAATGATCTACATCCGCGTTTTACCTTGAAACAATGTCATTTTATTCATCGGTCATCTCCTCCAATGCGACGCCGGATGGATAACCATCCGCATCCATCATTGATTAATCAAAGATGGAAATTCGTCGTTTCTGGATGGATTTACTTAGTTCAAAAGGTAAAATGATCACCCTACCATGGTGATCATTCTTCTACAAAAATAGGAATGAATCATCCCTATTTTGGCCAATTGACTCAAGAACAACCAAACACCATTATTGGTTTTTGGCTAATTCTATCCACTTGGATGGATCAACCAACTTTGGACAACTATATATAGCTTCCCTGAACAAATCCGAAGCCAAGAGATCATTTCTCAAGTTTAAAGTTAATGATTTTCAGAAGCGCTTTGAGTTTAAGTGGGGGGAATGGTTGTGGGGTGTCATGGTAGTTCTCCTTTAATTTCTAAAAAAAGGCTTCAATCTTTTGTATTTTTTTAAAACTTCGTATATGGCCTTAAAGTTTGGATCTAAGTATCCAAAAAGCTACAATAAGGACCTAGGAGTGTCCAATCCTTATTAAGATTCCAATCACACTCTAATTCATACTTACCGTTTGCATTTAAAAATTTTATATTTCAAATTGCGTAAGCTTATATGCTTGTTGTTTATGGTGTTTTATGGTTGGAAATCAATCGTAGAGACAATCAATCAACCTTAAATAGAAAAATCCAAATATTACGTGGCTTATGATTTTCATCGCTCCTTATTTTTTATTTCAGGAAAAACATGTTTAGTATTGACATATGAATTTTATTTAAAAAGCGATGCATTTTTATAACAAATTGTCCCTAGTATGTGGATTGAACCTAGACCTATACCTAACATAACTCTATTGTTTATCATATCACATGAAACTCTAGCCTAAAATTTATTAGTTAAGGTTTACCGAACATCAAACACAATATTCATCAAACAAACTACATAGTCCATAAAATCAATCATAAATGTAAATGAAAACTAATTTAGTTAATTCATAAGTATGATTTCGATGAACTTCAGATTACAATGAAGTTTAGAACTTACCATATGAAGAGAAGAACACTAGAAAACGAATTTTAGGCACGAGATTTGTTTTCTTTAGGCGTTTTCGTCGAAGAAGAATGTTAGATAAAAAAGATAGTTAATTACTTAACTAAATCCAATATTTGTGCAGGAGATGCAGGGATTGGTCATATCCTCAAATCAGATTTATCACTATAGTCCGGTCAACCGATATAAAAAAGGTTGCGCAAACCGGGATCAACTAAACAAACCATTTATTCGGATATCTTTACAACGAAACAAGTAGAGGATCGGCTCAGTAGTGAAAAACGACTTTACCGCTTAGCTGTATGATCGTTAAACCTATTATCTATACATCGAAGTGAGATCGGCTCCTATTGTTCCTCAGTGTGATCGGTCGACCGATATTGAAAAGACGGCGCAACCGGTGGTCTATCCGATAAAATACTTAGTATAATTCTAAGTTAGTACTCAAAGACAATCCATAAAACGACCGGTAGCTTGACCGATCAGATCCAAGATATGGAACTAGTCTTGTGCTAAGAAAGATTTAAATTGGGAACGGCTGGCGGTTTCTATTTTGGTGCAATTCAGAATATATAGAAGGAAGCTTTCAAATATACATACTGTATCATTTCCATTTTTATACAAGTCTGATGATATACCTTGGGAAGTAGAAAACTGGCAAAAGTAATAAGACACCTATTTCGGTATAAGTGTAACAACAATTTACAAGGAGCAGATATTTCTCAAACCGCTCCAGATGATCAAATCAATAGTTGACAAAGATACATGCTGATATTCTACTTGGGAAGTATAAACGCATTAAATGTCATGTTGTACCTTCATGTCCAACCAATCAAAATCAAGGATCAAAAGACTACCATGCATATATCCGTTGAGAATTAGAAATATGATGATAGGATCGGGATCGCCGATAGAGGACTGAGGTCACAACGGTTGGTACTAATCCGGTTAGAGATTAATACCGGTCTTAACACCACACAAACTATCACAAACTCTTGAACTAGGTTCAAGTGCGGAAGTAGTTTGTTTCAGCTTGAAGCAACACACACAACTTGGACAGCAATAGGAAAGAGTGAAATGGAGAAGGATCAGTTTGGAATAGTGACAAGTCGCTTCGGATAATGAAATGAGCGGAAATGAGGAAAGAACACAACACAGGGATTTTATGGATGTTCAGAGACAAAGCTCCTAAATCACCCCTTCTTCTCAAACGTTGAGAATGATATTCACAAGGAATATTCAACACACAATACAATCTGTCAAATGATCAAGGCTTATTTACTGCTTGATATTGACTTACAACTCTCACACAATATTAGAATTGTAATACACTGAACAATATGTAAATACAGAAAGAGTTTTAACACTAGTTGTTGTTCTTGAAAGATGAATTCGTGTATGTGTCTAGCCTTTTCTTATGTTCTTCAGTTTCTCCTTTTATAGTGGAAATATGACAACGGTCATATTTCTCTTTCAACAGATACTTGCATGGTAATTCTTGAATCTAATTGGTTGGTCAAAAGGAGCAGCAATGTATTAAATGCGGTTGATGCTTCCCAAGAAGCAATATAGACAACCAGTTTTGTCTTCACTTGACTTTAACAGCTGGTCGGTTGGACAGTTCTCTATTTCTTGGAGGTTGCTTTTGGACTTATACCAAAATAGGTATATCTGCACACTTAACAGTCTTCTGCTGCATGCAGTCTATCAACAAAATTGTATAAAATAGGAAATAACATAGTCTGCAAATTCGAAAGACTCCTTCTGCCTATTCCCAAAGAGAACATATTGCATCAAAATGGAAACTTTCAGCAGTTCTATATCTTTGATTTGATCTTGCTTAATCTTCCCGTTGGAGTTGTACGATGTTTATAATTTTCAAGAAGTTGAACCAACCGGACATCATCGGTAGACCGGTCCTACCGAAAAGTAGTTATCGATCAAGGGAAGGAGTTCACCGATCCGGAAGTTGAGCCTGACCGGTCTCCTGAGAAGATAGATCAATTAAGGGAGTTCCGGTTTGTTCTGCTTCAGAGATGTAGGTTTGATTGACCAAAGAATGTGACCTCTCCCTATACATGTACAAAAGGTTGAATTTAATTAATTTCTTTAGATAGTTAATTACCTATTAATTAACTATTTAATTTATCTAATAATTTCTCCCTTTATGATTATTTAAGTTAAATATTCAAAACCCTACAATCGTTGGTCGGTTTAAAAAGACTTATATTAATTGGCCGGTTTAAACATGGTATGATTTGAAGAGAAAAAATTTAAGAAAAATTTTGTGAGAAAAAATTTAAGAAAAAATTTGTGAGAAAATTTTTGTATGGAAAGTTTTGTATGTTTATTTAGAAATTTCTCCCTTTTTGATTATTTAACTTAAATATTCAAAATCAGAAATTTGAAACCGAAACCGAAAAATATAAATTTCCAAAGTAATCATAATTTCCCAAAAATATTCATAATTTCCCAAAGTAATAATAGTCGTAGATAATAGAGTACGCATAAAGATAAAGGTAGAGTTTAGTTTCCCCCTTGATCATGTTTGTCGACCAAATCGGTGAAGTAACGTTTTGCGAAATCCTTTCCTGGTGCGGTAGGATCGACATCTGTCCGTGAGCCGCTTGCCGGTTGACTTGAAAAACTGGCCGACCATGCGGGTCTTGTCGGTCGAGTAGGAACTTGGAACGCGGGAGTTCTTTGACTCTGAACAAAATTGTCAACCGAATCTTCGCGGGTTCCTCGGTCTGATCAGACACTTAAACAAATGGATTGATTAGGTACTGCATGGATTGGTTGAACGGTGGCTCTGGATTTGTGTTTTCTTTGATTCAATTGTTCACCATCCTCCTCTTCTTCTTCATCCTCTCGATTCAAATTTGTTGAGCCAGCGGCTGGAGTTATGATCGGTGGAACATTTTGAGCTGATGATGCTGACTCTTGTGCCCTCTTTCTTTTGTTTGTTTATGCCCTTGTCTTTTTGGCAATCGGAGAAGGTGTTTTCAAAATTTCTTCATCGATCTGCTCTTGGATAAATTCTTGCTGAAACTTCTGAGCCGCCTCTTTGTTATTTCACTCAGCCGCTTTGGCTTTTACATCTTCATCGACTTGAAGCTGCCGTACAACCTCTTCATCCTTTCTTATTCTATCTTCGTTGGTAACCTCTCGGGTCCTTACTATCTCATATAATTGTACAGACATAGCTTGCACCGATTCAAGAGTTTTAGATGTTACATTTTCAACGTGTTCAAGCTTAGTGTCGGTGGATGAGGCCCAAGCTTCCATTGACACCTGTCATGAGGCCATGGAGTTTTGAATCATTTCCACTATGATAGATTTCATGCAGTCTTCAATTATGTGAGCCACTAATTCGACCGATTGATGTTGTACTGGAGGCGGAGAGTTGACCGGAAACGATACTTCTGTTCTGACCGGTTTCTGAAAACTATCTTTTCTAGATTTTCTTTGGTCAGAATGTTTGTCCGATGATGTCTTGGCCGATGTATCGGTTGACGGAGAATTCTTTACCCCATCTTGTTTATCTTTATTCTCCGAAGACTTAAGTGGAGGTTCTAGTTGACTGATTTTAGATTGAGCCTTTGTCAGTTTAGATGATTGACCGACCTCAAAGTTAGACTTTTTAGGCTATTTTCCATTCCGGTCAGCAACTTCAACCGGAGTGGAGTTAAGCAGTTCTGCATCCATTTCGGTTGCCTCTTCATACCTTGAAATTTCGGCTAGAAGGTCTACTTCAACCGTTTTCAAGGTCTCCAGCAGGATTTTATCCACGCCGACTACTTCACATGTAGAAAGATATCTTCGATTTATGTGATTAATGGCTAAGGACAACACCCTCATCTTGGTGTTTGCTTCAACCAGTTTTGCTCTTGTCATGGCGATCGGTACGGATGATGCTTTTGAAAGATCAAGCACAGTTTCTTCCAATGATATCATCGTCGGCCACTTTCTCTCTTCAGGGCATTCTGGGAGCATTTCCTTAAAGTTGATTTCCGCCCTTATCTTTTCTCATTCATAATAAGGATCGGATAGGAGATATGCTCTCTCTTCAATTATTTTGAGAACATTTTCTACAACCTTCTCAGCCTCAGCATCGGCCATGTGAGAATCCGGTGTTTCAGCAGAATCCGGAAATGTAGTATCATTCGCCTCGTCTAGAAACGAGTTTTGATTTGTTCCAGTTGGAAAGGTTTCCTCATTGATCGGACTAGTTGTCACCTTCTCGGTGTTATCGCTTTCATGCACCCGAATCAGGTCGGCCAAGATTTCTTCTTCATTTCTTTCGGCCGACTTATCAACCTCATTAGCAGAACCTGTCCAATTAGTTTCAACATTCTGACCAGTCAAAACAATCTTACTGGTCACATCGGTTTCAGCCACTCGATTGACCTCACCCACAATTTCTATAATAATTTCTGAAACAATAGGTTGAGTCTCTAAAACCGTAGACTCAACCGGTTTTGGAATAGTAGAGATAGGGATATTTTTTTGGGGAAAAACGACTTAGCGTCATTTCATTAAAAATTCCCAAAAACGGTAAAAAAATCACGAGTTTAAGAGATCGTTATAGACAGGCCTAGGATGATTTTGAAGTCGTAACATTCTGAATAAAAGCTAAAAAGCTAATAACGTAAATGAATTATCTTTTTACAATGCTTTCAATTTAGTGAGTTTAAAAACGGTAAACTCCAGTTCCTGTAGATATTTCAGTTCTGCTCCGTGCTTAGAATTCCTCTCTACGTTTTTGCGAGGGCACTACAATCCGATACAATATTTATCCATAACTCGTCAATGCTCCTACGGGTTCTGCCATATACCCTTGCATTGTGTTCTTGCCAAATGTTATACACCACTGCTCCAAAGACGCACTTGAACACGCTTGTTGAAACTCTATTTCCCTTGGCTTTGAGTAATGATGCTTCTTTAATTTCATTCCATTCGCTCGAGAAACTAATCAGCTCCAGGCTTTTATAGAATCTTTCCTAAAGCTCTGAAGCAATACAACAGCTCCCGAATAGGTGATCAATAGTTTCTTCATTTCCTATGCATAGAAGACAGCTCGCGTCCGGGATACTCATATACTTGCTGATACGATCACGAGTTCCGAGTCTTTCCCAGAAGGCGAGCCATAGGATGAACTGGTGTCGAGGGATAATCTTCGTTGACCATACAAGAGGAGCCCATTCTACATTCTGTGCTTTTTCCCGGATTACCTCCCATATTTTCTTCAATACCAGCTTCCCATTGTCCTCAGCTTTCCATTCATGAATATTCGGTCTGTCGTGTAGTTGTATGTTACTTATATGATCAAGTATCCTCTTTCCTTCTGAAATTCTTCTCAAGAGCAAGTTCCAATTCCCGTCTTTGATGTCTCTGATTTTTGCTTTTGCGTAGTCCCTTCTGATACGGATATTTTGAAACTCCTCCTTGTCTATGATAGGCTGGTTTTCGAACCAGGGGTCGTGCCAGAATAGAGTTTCTTTCCCGCCTCCTAGTCGGATGTCATAAAAATATGCAATATCGCTTCTTAGTTTAAGAATTTTTTCAAATACCAGCTCATACCTTCGTGAATTTTTCAAAGAATCGTTTCATAAACCTCGTATGCACCCATTTGATCCATAGTGACTCCTGATTGCGCTCCAAATCCCACAGATTCTTAAAGGATAGAGCCTTGTTCCGCTCGATACAGGAGATAGGGATATTTATCTCATGGATAGAGATTTCATTGGATCTGAATCGGCTAGCTGTGTTGGGCGTAGACTCGGCACGAGTCGGAGGAATGACCGGAGAAGGGACAAACTCGGCATGAATTTTATTATCAACCGGAGTGACGTCGCGGGTATCGGTTTTTGTTGCCTCATTGTCAGATTCTTTGATAGCCGATGCCACAAGCGCCGATCATTTTTCCTTCTTAACTTTCTCCTTCGTTTCCTTAACCTCCGGCTTCTTAGCCTTCGGTTCCTTTTCCTTGGTTACTTTAGCCTTACCGGCTCTAACGATGCTCTTCTTAATGTTGACCAAATTTAAAATTTTGCTTTTAAACAGAAAGGTACCTGGGTCGGTTGGAATGTCGAGATGAAGAAGAATCTTGTCGATCTGCATAAAGTAGCCCAGAGACCGGTCGAACTTGGAAGATATCATCTCGCACATGATCTTAAAAAGGATGTCGGCATAGTTTATCTTGTCACCGAGAAGGATGCCGACCATCATCTCGAACTTTGATCGCGTGAGGCTATCAAAGTTACCTCCCCTTGCCTAGAGCGACTTTAAGTCGATATCACATTTGAGCTGATATTCAAACCGCAGTGAGTCTTTCTTACCGGTGGGATCCACCGGTTCACTTGTGTTGGACACTATCGTCTGAATTTCTAGATTTGTCTCGTCTGATAGATCGGTTGAGAAGTCGCGCCCCTCCGTATGAAGATGAAGAGCCTCGACAAAAACCTCTTCTGATAACTTAATCTTCTTCCTTCCCACCATTGAATGAATAATTTTCTTTTTGATTTTGGCGTTCTCGAAGAACTCCTTAACAACATCCTGGTACATGACGAACGAACCATCAAGAAAGAATTCCAGCCCCGATTCTTTGACATAATCCATAACCTTCTGAACATCAGTTGTTCCGTTGTTCTTAATCTCCTCAAAATTAATTTGAACAATATTATCAAAGTGTGCGTTATCACGTCCCATGATGATTCTGGAAAACATAGAAATATTTGTAGAGAGAGTGCAAGAGAAGAGACGATTTCAAGAAAGATGGTAAGTTGTGAATAAAATAATGAACAAAAGTCTTTACATATGATGAGTGTGACGGTTGAGTTATCGAACCGTCGCTCCATCGTATGGTTATCATGGATTGGTGCCAAAATTTCCCTCCAAAAGTTATGTCGGTAAAAAGTTGGCGGTAACTTTTAGGCGGTAACATTTGGCGGTTATTTTAAGCGGTAAGTTTTAGGCGGTAGTTAACATTGGTGTAAAAATATTTTGCAGCGGTGTAAATTTGAACCGAATTTAACAGTACGTATTTTATAAAAACCATTGAAAATGAAAACATAATCATAGATCGATTAAATTTGAAAAAGACAACAACCGGTACAGAAAATATTTTATAGATACCGGTTTGTTCATGAAATGCAAATTCATAAAAATAATTTCAAAGTCTATCTTCTACCCTCCTAATCTAGTTTTCAAACGATTCCTTGGGGAGGATATTGGACGAGGTCACTAGGGATTCCAGTCAAAGATTTGGGCTTAGATTTTGATGTAGTTGGCTAAGTTGAGGCATGTAGCCGATCCTCCTTCGAGAAGCCTGGATCATCATCTTCAAGTTGTTGAAGATGATAGAAGCCCAATTGATGGAGGTGCCGTAAACAGTTGAGATCATCATCTCATAGACCTTCCTAGTGTAGAACTAGTTAGGTATCTAACACATGATGGATCTGTGAATGATTTAATGAAGAATTTTGATATGGGGAGCGAAGTTGGATTTGAGTCTGTGGTTGCTGACCGAACTCAAAGAGTTGGAGAAGAAGTATGAAAATTCCCCATTTTCATTGGAGAGAGGAGGGAGAAAATCTGAAAAACCTTCGGTTGGTAGATCGAAGAAACTTGAGAAGGATTCTTCGGTGATATGGAAGAAGAAACTTCCTCTTACATAAGAAACGATTGATGAAGTCGGTAACATCCCTTTCCAAAAGAAAGTCAGAACCTTCTAGGAATTTTCGTAAGCCGGTATCAACAAGAGATTCAAAAACGATTTCTCTTGTTTCACTATCTTGAGATGATAGCACTGAATCAAAGTCAACAACTAGGGATGTTCGAAGAGCTAATTGAGACATAATGAAGATATGAACTAGAAGAGAGATTTAAGTTTTAGAGAGACTCAAAGCAAGAATGTTGTGGTTTGGATGGAAGGAAGTTGCTCTTTAAATAGGAGTTCGGTTTTAAAAGCATTTAAGATTTTCATTAAATATAGAATATGTTCGTTATGAAAAGTCTTGTCTTATTTCCCAAAAAGGTTACTTTTGAGTCTTGGGAAGGAGTTACTTTTTCAGAAGACTATCATGGGAATGTGCAAGGAAAGCTGACACAATAACGGGTCAAATTTTAAAAACGCATGCTAGGGAATATTTTGAAAAAGATCGATTTTGAAAATGACCGATTTTTGGTTAGACAAGCAGTAGTTTCTCCTTGAGAATGTGCTCGGTTAAGAAAAATGGATTTTAAAGTCAATCATTTAATATTTGACCGAAGTTTCATTAAGCCGGTATTTCATAAAGCTAAAAACACATAACCGATATTGAAGCAAAATAATCGGTATGATTGTGAAGTACATAGATTTAAAAACAGATAGACCCTATGACTAATAGTGAGATGGTCCAATAGTCGGAGTTCTTCTAGATTTTTCTTTGTTCACACGGTTGATAAAACCATAGATTCTTTCCTTTGTTAAAAGTTGGTTGGGATAGAGAATGACTCCTCAACCGAGTAAGATATCGAGGTCGAAGAATAGACCACAAAGTTGGGGAGCGTATCCAATCATTCTTCCATTTAAAGAGATCATCTTCTTCAGATTGTTGAAGGTGATCCTAGACCAATTTAATGGAGTGCCTTCGGTTATAGCAACCATCATCTCGAAGAATTTCTGGGAATATGTTTGAGTGTTTTCCTTGGCAAGAATACTCTTCTCAATGATCTCACTCAAAATTTGGAATTCACATTGAAGAGAACTTTTGGCACCATAGGTGTTGACTGGAGTCATGGAACTAGAAAAGTGATGGCGCATCTCATTGATGACCATCAGTGAGAAAGAAAGATCGGTGAAAGCTTCAGTAGGTAGCTCGCAACTACGTGTGAAATCTATCTCGCTGAAGACGAAAGATTGACCTTGGATTTCGACAAGGATAAGATCCTCCCGAATAACCTTAGTAGAGCTAAACAATTCAGGAACTACATCATAGTTTATGGAATACCTATCTTCTAGGAATGTTCTCAGACCGGAATACCCAATCTGCCGGAATGTTGCACAGATTTCAATGTCATCACTTTGAGAGATTGATTCGAAGTCGGCTAGAAGGATTGTGTTTGAGAGAGAGCGAGACATGTTGAAGAATATTTTCCTTGTGTTTGATAGAATGTGATTTGGGAAGATGAGGAATGTGCTTTTAAATAGCCAAGGAATCGATTTACATATCTGGTTACAATCAAAGTATAGTTAGATTTTAATGATGGTTATTCCAAAATGATTAATGATGAATGAAAGATTTATTATATTTTCAAGAAATACTATTTTAGCGAATATGTCAGTCTTTCCTTTGAATAGTGATAGACATAGGTCTTCACATTGTTTGAGGTAAGACTTTTTTTATTTTTCACAGAATTATGTTCAAGCATATATGACAAATATTGTCCAGTTATCCCATGTTGATTGGAAAATAAAGTTACCGAGTTTATAGTGTATGTAATCAGTTGGCTTTTTCATGACCGGTTTCATAGAGATAGGTTATTCCATTTTTGAAAAAATACCGCTTTTGCTCAAACTCGACAGTTATTTAGTTTAGAGAACAATCCATCTGATATGATCGTTTCACTTAGACCGCTCAATTTATTTACAGTTATTTCTATAAAGTAATTTAACCGATATCAACTAGAGACAACTGTTCAGTTTTATATACTCGATTTTATTTCCTTATAATCTTTTATGTACACAATGAATGCATGTGGATGTCTGACCGGTTTTTAAGGAGAATGCACATAATTTAAAAAATCCGTTTAGTTTTATAAAAGGATGCCAAAAGCATGATTTGAGAAGCGATAGCTTCTCCCTGAGATCATGCCCGGTTTTTCATGAATGTAAGTTATGAGAAAACACTGTTTTTCTAGAATCAATACATCTAAGGAATGAGTTGACTACTATCGGCAAGTCCCAAAATAGTTCTAAAATAAGAGAACTTAGCTTCCTATAGAGACTTTGTAAGAATGTCGGTCATTTGTTGTTCGGTTGACACATACTCCAGCCAGATATGCTTTTGCTGCACATGCTCCCGAATGAAATGATGCCTAATGTCAATATGCTTGGTTCTCGAATACAACACCAGATTATATGTTATCGCTATTGCACTAGTGTTGTCACAGAAAATTGGAGATTTCTCAGCCATAGTACCGAAGTCCTTCAGTTGTTGTTGAATCCATAGAAGCTGAGCACAACAACTACCGGCTATAAGATACTTTGCTTCCGCTGTTGAGGTTGCAACTAAAGTCTGCTTCTTGCTAGCAGGAAACAAGTCGGACAATCACCTAAGAACTGGCATGTCCTATTAGTACTCTTACAGTCAATTTTACAACCTGCATAATCTGCATCAGAGTAACTCGTTAGATTGAAACTGGAATCCTTCAGATACCACAATCCCACATCTTGTATTTCTTTTAAATATTCTAAGATTCTTTTAGCAGTAGTATAGTGAGATTGTTTAGGATTAGCCTGAAATATCCCGCACATTCCAACCGCAAACAGAATGTCTGGTCGGCTAGCTGTCAGGTACAGAAGTGAACCGATGATTCCTCGATAGGCGGTTATGTCCACTCCTTGACCGTCTACATCTTTATCCATCTTGATTGATGAGCTCATTAGAGTGGAGACTGCAGAGCAGTTCTCCATCCCAAACTTCTTTAGCAAGTACTTTGTGTATTTGGATTGATTGATAAATGTTCCTCCTTCGATCTGCCGAACCTGGAGACCTAGAAAGAAACTCAACTCCCCCATCATACTCATTTAAAACTTGTCAGTCATCATTTTAGAAAATTTCTCACATAACTTAGGGTCGGTTGATCAAAAAATGATATCATCTACATAAATTTGAACAAGTAGAATATGTTCATTTTTCTCAAATTTAAATAGAGTTTTCCTCAAATTTAAATAGTGAAATCATGGTTGAATAAAAACTTTGTTAAAGTGACATACCAAGCTTTAGAAGCTTATTTTAAACCGTAAAGGGCTTTATCTAGCCGGTACACATGACTAATCAAATCAGCATTTTTGAAACCTAGAGGTTTCTCAACATACACCTCCTCACTAAGTTCACCATTTAAAAATGCACTTTTAACATCCATTTGAAAAACTTTAAAATTTTTGAAAGCAGTAAATGGAAGAAATATTCTAATTGCCTCTAGTCTAGCCACATGAGAAAATGATTCTTCAAAATCAATACTTTCTTCCTGTTTATATCCTTGGGCCACTAATCTAGCATTTTTTCTCGTAACCAAACCGTTTTTAATGAGTTTATTTCTGAACACCCATCTTGTTCCAATGACCGATTGATTTTTTGGTCTTAGAACTAAGTGTCAGACTGTAATCCTCTCAAACTGGTTTAATTCCTCTTGCATTGTTAAAATTCAATCGGAATATAACAATGCTTCATCCACCTTTTTCGGTTCAATTTGTGATATGAAAGCGGATGTTTTCATATTCTTCTAAAAGTTGATGCCTAGTTTGGATGGGTAGTGAGGGTTTACCTATAATAAGCTCAGGAGGATTATTTTTGTTCCATTTGAGATTTGGTCCAGAAATGTCTTCCAAATTACCGGTTATATAATCAAAGTTAGACAGATCGGTAGGCTGAACAATGTCAAGCCGGCCGATTTCCTCAGCAGACACTGAGGTGTCAACTTCCTGTTGTGAAGCAGCTTGATCCGACTGAATCTCATCATTAACCGTTTGTTCATAAATAAATTATTTATAGACCGGAACCTCATCTTCACTATCAGATTGGATATTTAAGTTGTTTATTCTATTGTGTAGATCAAAGGATGATCTAGTGTTACTTTCAACTGATTCATCAAAAACAACATGAGAAGATTTTTCAACAGTTAAAGTCCTAGTGTTGTATAGTCTATATACTTTACTTACTATAGATTAACCTAGCGTGATGCCAATATCGGATTTTGCATTGAAAGCGATCAAATAATTTTTAACATTATTGTGAATGTAACACTTACAACAAAAGATCCTAAGATATCAGATGTTAGGGACTTTGTCATGGTATACTTCAAATGGAGTTTTTTTAAGACGTTTATTTAACATGGATCGGTTTTGATTATGGCATGCAGTGTTCATAGTCTTGGCCCAAAATTTTTTAACAATACCGGAATCTGCTATCATGGATCTTGCGGCTTCCTTGATAGTTTAGTTTCTTCTCTTGGCCAGTCCATTTTGTTGAGGTGTTCTAGCCATAGACAACTCGTGTCTAATACCAGATTCCTCAAGAAATGCAGTTAATGTACTATTAGTAAATTACGTACCTCTATCACTTCTAATTTTATTTACACGTATTGATTTCTCATTTTGCAATTTTTTAAGCAGTTTAATAAATTAGGTGTAGCTTGATTTTTAGATACCAAAAATATGACCCAAGTGTATCTAGAATAATCATCAATAACTTCCATGGTGTAATGCATTCCACATAAGTTGGTGACCTTAACCGGTCCAAATAAGTCCATGTAAAGCAATTCTAAATATCGGCTAGATTGAGCATTTCGTTTACTTTTGAAAGTAGATTTTATCTGTTTACCCATTTGACATGCATAACAAATTTTATCCTTAGCAAATTTCATGTTAGAAATTCCTTAAACTAATTCTTTAGTGCAAATGTTGTTTATAGTTTTGAAGTTCAAATGATTTAACCTTTTATGCCAAAGCCAGTTTTGATCATTCTTAGCTATCACGCAAACCGAGTTATCACATTTAGTTTTTCAGTCTACTTTGTAAATGTTACCTAACCTATTTCCGGTTAGTAATATGCTACATTGTGGATTCTTGACTAAACATTCATGTTTATGAAATTAAACAATGTATCCTATATTGCAAATTTGACTAATACTCAATAGATTAAAATGCAGATTTTCAATAAAAGTACATTGTTTATAGTTAGGTTGTCATCGACAATCTTATCCTTGCCCACGACTCTACCTTTGGAATTGTCGCCGAAAATTATCATTGCACCGTTTTATTGAACATTATCGGTTAGTAGGTTGCTATTTCCGGTCATGTGTTTAAAGTAACCGCTGTCTAGATACCATTCTTAATTTCCCAACTGCTTGTTCTTCTTAACCTGCAAGATATAAATATTTACACCTTTTTGGTACCCACATTCACTTGGGTCCACAGTTAATTAGTCCCTTTGAAATCCATACTTTTATTAATCAGATGAGTTTCCCTGTGATGGTCTTAATAGTTTTACATGTACCATGCTTAACAACTCTCTGTCTACTTATGGTTACCTCATAGTGTCGTGGTGATCTTTGATCGGATGAATATCTATCATACTCTATTCTAATCGGCCGTATGACTTTCCTTCTCTCAAGATGAATCCATATTGATGTGTCGGGTGGTCCTACATATGTTAATTCCTTTGCCAGTTTTGAATCGTGATTGGTTTCAATGTCGATTGATGAACTCTTGACAAAGTTTATGAAAGGCAACTTGTCTTTACTGAGATTCAACCCTTTGCGGTTGAAAGGTTTAGATTTACCTAATTTGCAGTGATCATAGTTAGACCGAATTTACAGTTATATGGTTTTGATGACTCGTCATCTGGCTCACAACATCTTCAGATCTTTTCCATGCAACCATTACATATTTAGTTCGTTCATTTTCTTCGGTCAACGATTGAACTGTCTCCTTGAGCTTCTCGTTCTCAGTTAATAGTTCAATTGTTGCATCGGTCTGAATTTAACTTGGTTCACCGATTTCAGTTTTACTCCGTTCACCGGTCTGAAAGTTCAACCGGGTCGGTACAAGAGTTGATAGGTGCCTATACTCATTAAGTGCAGTAACCAAATCTTCTCGGGTAAATTCTTCACAAGAAAAGTCAAATACTCCATGAGATAAGAGATCCCTTCATTATCACTGTCCGAATCGGTATGCGCCCTTTGGCTCCCATCATCATCGGCTGTTTATGCTTTCTGAATCTCTTTGCCTTGACCGTTTTGCTGATGATCATCCCTCTGTTTATGGTTATCTTTTTTCGATCATCTCTTCTTGGTTTTCTACATTCTAACTTGTAATGACCTAACACATTATAGTTACAACATCTAACGTTAGATTTATCACCGTAATTATAGTTGTAGTTGTTTGTCGATTGATTTTTCTTCATGAATTTTCCAAATATCTTTGCAAGCATGGTCATTGCATCCTCGCTAAACTGTTTGGTGGTTTTGACCGGTACAGGAATGGCTGGCTCCACCGAAGTTACTAGGGCCCTGGTAATGGTTGTAGTTGAGGCTTCATCTTCGATTCTAGACTTCATTTCGAACTCGTATGCCTTCAAATCTTCAAAAACGTCATGCAGTTTCATTTTTCCGAGGCTATTTTATTCTCTCATCACCATTGTTTTGATATCCCAGTCACTTGGAAGAGATCTTAAGGCTTTAATGATAGTTTCTTTGTTATCAAAGTTCTTTCCAAGTGTAGATAACTGGTAAACGATCACTGAATTCCTTCATTGTTTCACCGGGCCTCATCTTGATATTTTCGAACTTTTGGATAGCCAACAATATCTTGTTCTCCTTGGTTCTTTCATTTCCTTCATAGAGTTAGATCACTGTCTCTCATGCTTCCTTTGTAGTTGCACATTCTCTATCTTTGCCAAAAGTGTTTTTATCTAAAGCTTTAAAGATAATGCTTCTGTAGTGGTTGTCCAGGTTGTTCCTCATTTTGTCGTCGGCTGTCCATTCACTTCTTTCCTTTTCGATCTTCATCGGTCCGTCAGAAAGAATGAACATCATCTCATCATCCATAGTGATCAAATGTAGATGCATCTGAATCTTCTAGTCGGCAAACTCTTCACTTTCTATCATCGGCGGTTTCTCACTATGAGTCATGCTTGTTTCTTGGGTATTAAGACTAGCTTCTCTGATACCAATTGATAGGATCGGGATCGCAGATAGAGGACCAAGGTCCGGCTAAAGGAGAACGCTTACACACTCACAACGGTTGGTACTAATCCGGTTAGAGATTAAGACCGGTCTTAACACCACATAAACTGTCACAAACTCTTGAATCGGGTTCAAGTGCGGAAGTAGTTTGTTTCAACTTGAAGCAACACACACAACTTGGACAGTAATAGGAAAGAGTGAAATGGAGAAGGATCGGTTTGGAATAGAGAGAAGTGAGTTCGGATAATGAAATGATCGGAAATGTGGAAAGAACACAACACAAGGATTTTATGGATGTTCGGAGACAGTTCCTACGTCACCCCTTCCTCTCAAACGTTGACAAGGATATTCAATAGGAATATTCAACACACAATACAATCTGTCAAATTATCATGGCTTATTTATTGCTTGTATTGACTTACAACTCTCATAAAGTATTAGAATTGTAATACACTAAACAATATGTAAATACAGAAAGATTTTTAACACTAGTTGTTGTTCTTGAAAGATGAATTCGTGTGTGTGTCTAGCCTTTTCTTCTGTTCTTCAACTTCTCCTTTTATAGTGGAAATATGACAACGGTCATATTTCTCTTTAAACGGGTACCTGCATGGTAATCCTTGAATCTAATTGGTTGGTCAAAAGGTGTAGCAATGCATTAAATGCGGTTGATGCTTCCCAAGAAGCAATACAGCCGAACAGTTTTGTCGTCACTTGACTTTAACAGCTGGTCGGTTAGACAGTTCTTTGTTTCTTGGAGGCTGTTTTTGGACTTATACCAAAATAGGTATATCTGCACACTTGATAGTCTTCTGTTGCATGCAGTCTATCAACAGACTTGTATCAAATAGGAAATAGCACAGTCTACAAATTTGAAAGACTCCTTCTGCCTATTCCTAAAATGAACTTATTGCATCAAAATGGAAACTTCCAGCAGTTCCATATCTTTGATTTGATCTTGATTAATCTTCCAGTTGGAGTTGTACGTTGGCTTAGAATTTTCAGGAAGTTGAACCAACCAGACATCATCGATTGACCGGTCCAATGAATGTGACCGCTCCCTGTACCTGTACAAAATGTTGAATTTAATTAAGTTCTTTAGATATTTAATTATCTATTAATTAACTATTTAATTTATCTAACATATGATCGTTGTCATATTTCACTATTTAAGAGGTTTTGAAGAATAGAAACAACATATACTAAGAACATACAGCAACAGATAGCAAGATACAACCGAATCCAAAAAAACTCAGATTATCCTTGTTCTTATATTGTCTAAAGCATTGTAAAAGCGTGTTAAGTGTATTACAAACTCATTTTATTCTTTGTGAGTAGTGAGCATTGTAAGTCAATAACGAGTAGTAAATAAGCCTCGATTATTCGACGTATTGTAAAGTTGTTGAATATTCTAATTGAATATCCTTCTCAACGTTTGGGAAGAAGGGGTGACGTAGGAGTTTTATCTCTGAACATCCATAAATACAGTGTTGTTTTTATTTTCTACTTCATACCTCTTTGTTACTGTCCAAAACCGTGTGTGTGTTGCTTCAAGTTGAAACAAACAATTCCGAAATTGAACTCGGTTCAAGAGTTTGTGACAACTTGTGTAGTATTGAGACCGATATTAACTTCTAACCGAGTTAATATCAACCAGCGTGTTGTATAAGAGTTCGTTCTAGAGAGACCCCTAGTCTCCTTCGGAGATTCCGATCCTAACAAGTGGTATTAGAGCATCTAGTCTCTATACTCAAGCAACCAGACAAAAGCATGCCTTACTGCGAAAAACCTCTAATGCTCGAAAGCGAAGAATTTGTTGATTGGAAGATTCACATGCATCTGCATCTAACCACCATTGACGATGAAATGATGTTCATCCTCTCTGATGGGCCAATAAAGGTTGGCAAGGAAAGAAGTGAATGGACAACGGATGACCAGAGGAGGAACAATCTTGATAATATCTATACAAGTGCAATCTACAAAATATTGGATAGAAACACGTTCACTGATCAGAGATTGCTCCACCGCAAAAGAAGTGTGGGAGACAATTATTCAACTCCACGAAGGGAACGAGAGAACCAAAGAAACAAATTACTAGTGGCCACTTAAAAGTTTGAAAATATTGATCCGTCCCGGTGAGACTATGAAGGAATTTGGTGACCGTTTCACTAGTATGGTGAAAGAACTCTCACTCCTTGTAAAAAATATGACAATAAAAAAACAATCGTCAAGGCTCTAAGATCACTCCCCAGCACTTGGGACATTAAGACTATGGTGATGAGAGAATCAAATAGTATTGATAAGATGAAGTTGCACGATGTCTTTGAAGATCTAAGAGCATATGAGTTTGAAATGAAATCCATAAATGAAGATGAAGCCTCAGCATCAACCGCAACATGAGCTCTGGTGACATCAGTGGAACCGGCAGCTCCTGTACCTGTCAAATCGGCTAAACAGTTTAGCGAAGATGCTATGGCCATGCTAGCTAGGAAGTTCAGAAATTTCATGAAGAAGAACCAACTGACCAACTCATACAATTACAACTACTTTAACGGTAATAAGGCTAATGTTCGTTGTTATAATTGTGATGCTTTAGATCATTACAGGTCAAAGTGCCGGAAGCCATTAAGAGACAACAGAAAACCGAATGATCTGAAACAAAGAGAATGACACCAGCCAAACAATCAATGCAAGGAAATCCAAAAGGCCTTGATAGCCAATGATGTTGGAAGTTAGTGGGCACATACTGATTCGGACAACGACGATCGGAATCAATTGTCTTATGGAAAATGTAGAAGAGGTTTTTTACTTTGCTTATGAGGAATTCACCCGAGAAGACCTGGTTAGTGCACTCAACGACATGGTCATTGAGTATAAGAACCTATCGAAACTCGTACCAACCCGGTTAAATTTCCAGATCGGTGAACTGAGTGAAATTCAGACCGGTGGACCGATTGAACTATCCTATGAGAATGAGAAGCTCAAGGAGACAATTCAATCGTTGACAGAAGAGAATGAACGAACTAAATACGTGATGGCTGAATGGAAGAGATCTGGAGATATTGTGAGCCGGATGACGAGTCATCAAAGACCATATAACTACAAATTCGGTCTAGGCTATGACAACAACAATCCAGATAAGTCTAAGTCTTCCAACCACCAAGAGTTGAAACTCAGTAAAGACAAGTTTCCTTTCATAAATTTTGTCAAGAGTACATCAACCGATAGTGAAGCAAGTCACGATTCAAAACTGGCAAAGGAAATAACATATGTAGGACCAACCTACACAAAAAGATGGTTTCATCCTAAGAGAAGGAAAGTCTTCTGGCCGGTTAGACAAGAATATGATAGACACTCAAATAGGACTTATCTAAGATCACCGCCACGACATAATGAGGTAGTCAAAGGAAGACAGGGAGATGTTAAGCCCGGTACAAGTAGATATATTAAGACTATCACAGGAAGATTCATCCGATTAATTCGAGTATGGATTGCCAAGGGACTAATTAACCGTGGACCCAATTAAATATCAGTACCAAAAAGGTGTAAATAACTGTATTTTGTAGGTTAAACAAATTAAGCGGATGAAAAACTCATAATGGTACTTGGATAGCGGTTGTTTTAGGCACATGACAGGAAACAACAAGTTATTGACTAACATTGTGAAGGAATCCGGCTAAATGATAATATTCAGTGACAACTCCAAAGGTAAAGTCGTGGTCAAGGGTAAGATTGTCCATGGCAACCTAACTATGAACAACATATTACTTGTTGAAAATCTTCATTTCAATTTTTTAAGTATTAGTCAAATGTGTGATATAGAATATACGGTCGAATTTTATAAACAAACATGCTTAGTTAAGAATTAACAAGGTAGTATTTTAATAATAGGAAATAGGTTAGGAAACATTTACAAGGTAGACTAGAAAACTAAATGTCATAACCCTGTTTGTATGATAACTAAAGATGATTAAAATTGGTTATGGCACAAAAGATTAAATCACTTGAACTTCAAAATAATAAACTTCATTCACACTAAAGAATTAGTTCAAGGTATTCCAAATAAACAGTTTGTAAAAGATAAAATATGTCATGCATGTCAAATGGGAAAACAAATTAAATCCACATTTAAAAGTAAAGGGAATGCTCAATCTAACCGATGCTTAGACTTACTTCACATGATCTTTTCGGACCAATTAGAGTAACAAGTCTAGGAGGAATGCTTTATACTATGGTAATTATTGATGACTATTCTAGATACAATTGGGTTATATTCTTAGTATCTAAAAATCAAGCTACTCCAAATCTGATCAAGATGTTTAGAAGAGTACAAAATGAGAAATTTGTACGTGTTAATAAAAATAGAAGTGATAGAGGGACTAAATTTACTAATATTGCTTTAACCACATTTCTTGAGGAATCCGGTATTAGACACGAGTTGTCTAGTGCTAGAACTCCTCAACAAAATGGACTGGCTGAGAGGAGAAACCTAACCCTCAAGGAAGCTGTAAGATCCATGATTTCTTCGATCTATGATTAATAAACGTCGTAACAAAACACCTTTTGAAGTATAGCATGACAAGGTTCCTAATATCTTGTATTTTAGGATCTTTGGCTGTAAGTGTTACATCCATAATAATGGCAAAAATTATTTGAATGCGTTTGACGCTAAATTCGATGTTGGTATCATGTTAGGGTACTCTGAAGTTAGTAAAGCATATAGAGTGTACAATACTAGGACTCTTACTATTAAAGAATCATCACATGTTGATTTTGATGAATCTGTTGAAAGTAATACTGCTTCATCAATTGATCTACACAACAAATTGGAAAATTTAAATATTAAATCAAATAGTGAAGATAAGGTTTCAGTCTACAAAAGATTTGTATATGAATAAATGGTTAATGCTGAAATTCAATAGGATCAAGTTGCCTTACAGTAAGAAGTTGACACCTTAGTGACTACTGAGGAAACCGGTCGGCCTAACAATGATCAGCCTACCAGTCTGTCTAACCTTGATCAAATAATCGGTCAGACATAAAACATATATGGACCGAATCTTAAATGGAACAAAGATCTTCCTCTTGAGCTTATTATAGGTAATCCCTCTTTACCCATTCGAACTAGGCATCAATTGTTAGAAGAATATAAAAATTCAGCATTTCTCTCACAAATTGAACTTAAAAGGGTGGATGAAGCATTGCTAGATCCCGATTGGATCATAGCAATGCAAGAGGAACTAAACCAGTTTGAGAGGAATAAAGTCTGGCATTTAGTTCCAAGACCGAAAAATTAATCGGTCATCGGAACAAGATGGGTGTTTAGTAATAAACTCAATGAAAACGGTTTGGTTACAAGGAACAAGGCTACACTAGTGTCCCAAGGATATAAATAGGAAGAAGGCATTAATTTTGAATAATCATTTGCTCTTGTTGCCAGACTATAGGCCATTAGAATCTTTCTTGCATTTGTTGCTTTCAAAAATTTCAATGTTTTACAAATGGATGTTAAAAGTTCTTTTCTTAATAGTGAATTAAGTGAAGAAGTATATGTTGAGCAGCCGCCTGGTTTCAAAAATCCTGATTTAATTAGTCATGTGTATATGCTAGATAATGAACTCTACGGTTTAAAACAAGCCCAAAGAGCATGGTATGATACACTTACAAAGTTTATGTTCAATCATGATTTCGCCATAGGATCGGTAGACAAGACCCTATTCAAATTTGAGAAAAAGGAACACATTTTACTTGTTCAGATCTATGTAGACAATGTTATATTTGGCTCAACGAATTCAAATCTTCGTGATAAATTTTCTAAAATGATGACTAACAAGTTCGAAATGAGTATGATAGGAGAATTGAGTATCTTCTTAGGTCTTCAGGTTCGGCAGATAGAAAGAGAAACATTCATAAATCAATCCAAGTATACAAAAGAGCTATTAAATAAATTTGCCATGGACAGTTATTCTTCTGCCTCTACCCCAATGAGGTCCTCAATCAAATTAGACAAGGATGAAGACGGTCAGGGTGTTGATATTACATCTTATCGTGGAATAATTGGCTCTCTCCTATACCTAACAGCAAGTCGACCGGACATCCTATTCACAATCGGAGTTTGCGGATGATTCCAGGCTAATCCAAAATAATCTCATTATACTTTTTCTTAACGAATATTGAAATATCTTAAAGGAATTCAAGATGTGGGACTGTGGTATCCAAAGGATTCCAGTTTCATTTAACAAGTTATTTTAATGCAGATTACACAGGATGCAAAATAGACCGAAAGAGTACCAGCGAGATATGCTAATTCCTAGGTGACTGGCTTGTCTCCTGGTATAGCAAGAAACAAACATCAGCTGCAACTTCAACTGCAGAGGCGGAGTATCTTGCGGCTGGCAGCTGCTGTGCTCAACTCCTCTAGATCCAACAGCAACTAAGGGATTTCGGCATTATAGTAGAGGAATCACCGACCGTCTGCGACAACACAAGTATTATTGCTATCACATATAATCTGGTGTTGCATTCAAGAACAAAGCACATAGATATCTGACACCACTTTATCAGAGAACATGTGCAGCAGAAATATATCCGGCTGGAATATGTTTCCACCGAGTAACAAGTGGATGACATTTTTACTAAGCCACTACACGAAGCTAAGTTTTCTTACTTCAGAACTATTTTTGGTCTTTCTGATAGTAGTCAAGTTATTCCTTAGAATACTGATACGCATTTAGGGAGAAACCAACTCACAAAGAAAACTAATCTTTGCATTCATGAAAAACCGGACATGGTCTTAGGGAGAAGCTTTCGATTCTCAAACATCATGTCTTCGGCACTACATCTAAATCGATCGAATACTTATTTTCATATCTTATGTGCATAAGTCTATAAGGAACAAGGTATCAGACAAATAAAACCGGATGGCTGGTCCCTTTTGAAACCGGTAAATCATTCTATCGGAAAGAAATGTACAAAACCGACCTACGTAAATAAATTGATAAAACCGATCAATTATTTCTAAATGAATAAATACCGCCCAACAAAATTTCCATCTATATGCGGAAGCGGTTTTTTTCAGGATTAAATAATCGATCGCACTAAAACCGATATTATGGACAGTCGACCTGTTCACTACACAAAAATTTCGGTAGTATAATTTCTCTTTCAAAATGGAAAAACTGGCCAATGTTCAATTAGTATCTGTCTGAATACCTTTCTTATGAAAAGTAATTAGTCATTATTCAAACAACGTGAGACCTATGTCTATCACTATTCAAAGAGGGGACTGACATTTTCACTTAAATATCATATTCTTGGAAATGAAAAAGATAGCTTGCTTCTTTGACCATCCTAAATCTTACTCTTATTTGTTTAAACAATCCCCAAGACACCCCAATGGGTCAAACCCTTATATTTTCTATATAATACCAACAATGTAAGAATCAAACCACTAAGAATACTTCCATTTTCATCCATCTCAAACAAAAGATGTATCCTACTCTCTCAAACAATACTCTTTTGGTAGACTTTGAGTCAGCTCTGTCTTGTGAAGACAATGACGTCTCTGCTATGTTCAGGTCTCTTCAGGCAAACAGCCTAAGACCTTTCCTTGAAGATCGATATTCCATAAATACCGGAGTTATTCTCGAATTTTTCCAAACCTCTCAAGTAATCCGTGAGAATCTTATCCTTGCCACTATTCGAGGTCAGAAGTTTGTCTTCAGTTAGATAGACCACGCATGAAGCTGTGAGCTTCCTATTGAAGGGTTCTCTGACCTCTCCTTCTTTTATGAAGTCATAAATGAAATGCGTCATCACTTCTCCAACACTCTAAATTCGGTCAAAACATATGGAGTGAAAGCTCTCCTCTAGCCTGAATTTCAAATACTAAGTGAGATCCTCGACAAAAATGTTCTTGGGAAGGAGTCCACTCAATATTATTCCAAAAGACCTTTCGAAATGATGGTTTCTATCATTGAAGGAAGTCCAGTGAATTGGTCAAGGATCATCTTCGACAATTTGAAGAAGATGATCTCTTCGAACAAAATGATGACCGGATACGCTCCCTAGCTATGCGGTTTATTCTCTGATATCGACATCTTCCTTGGTCAAGGGTCTAATCTCTATCCAACTCAACTCCTCACAAGGGAACGCCTGCATGCGTACATCGACAATGTAGAGAAAGCTAGAGTCAGAAAAGAATCAACTTGAGTAGGTTTAGGATCAAATATTTATTAAACCATTCCGAAAAACTAATCATTTTTCTTCATGTATCGGTCATGTAATGTTCTAATCTTCTTAATCAAATATCGGTCTTAGTAAAACTTCGATTTATTAAAAATAATCAACTTCATAAATTTCAAAGTACTTATCACATAAACTGGGCACACTCCCGGGGAGAAGCAGCCGATTCTCATAATCGGTCGTTTCAAATTTCGGTTCAATTTCAAAAAGGTCAATAAATGAATAATTTGGTGTTTCGAATATAGTCAATTAATCTTGACAGGTCAGTTACACTTGACCGGTCAGTTACTCTATCACCTTTATCTAGATATTCTTTGCAAAAGTTAAGCTCCTTTCCAATGCTTAAAAGTATCCTTTCGGTAAATGTGAAAAGACATATCATAACAGATAGTTTTCTTCATTCAATGTGATCTTAAATTCTCTTCAACCAGATCCCTATTTAACAAGTAACTCATCCAAGAGCAAACCACATAAAACTTAAATCTTATCTCTCTCAATGTTTTGAAGCTCCTTTCCTCAGTATTCCATTTCTCAAAAATGATTCTGTCTTCCGCTGGCACATCCCTTATCGTGGACTTCGATTTTGTCCTAACCATTATTGATAATGAAAAGTGCATTTCTAAATGGTAAATTAAATGAACACGTCTATGTTGAGCAACCTCTTGGTTTTGTAGATCATACTTTACCAAATCATGTTTTCAAACTTGACAAAGCTTTGTATGGTCTGAAACAAGCTCCTAGAGCTTGGTATGACACTCTAACTGAATTTTTGTTTGATCATGATTATGTTATTAGAACTGTGGATAATACATTGTTTAGATTCACTAAAGACCTTCACAATCTTCTTGTTCAAATATATGTTGATGATATTATATTTGGATCAACTAACCCCAAGTTGTTTGAGAAATTTTCCAAGCTAATGCAGGAAATATTTGAAATGAGTATGATGGGAGAATTAACTTTCTTCCTCGGTCTTCAAGTTCGTTTGTTGGAGAAAGGAACCTTCATCAATCAAGACAAGAATATCAAAGAGTTACTAAAGAAGTTTGGGATGGAGAACTACTCTACTGTAGCCACTCCAATGAGCTCCTCTAGTAAATTGGACAAAGATGATGTTGGTCAAAGTGTAGATGTCATTGCATATAGAGGTCTAATTGGGTCATTGCTCTATGTTACTACCAGTAGACCAGATATCCAATTTGCTATTGGTGTCTGTAGAAGATTTCAGGCTAATCCTAAACTCTCTCACTTTAATTCTGCTAAACACATTTTGAAGTATTTAAAGGGAACTTAAAATGTGGGATTGTGGTATCCGAAGGATTCCAGTTTCAAATTAACTAGTTTCTTAGATGCATATTATGTAGGATGCAAAATTGATAGAATGAGCACGAGTGGAACTTGCCAGTTCCTTGGAGATCGTCTTATCTCATGGTTTAACAAGAAGCAGACATTTGTTGCCACGTCTACAGCTGAACCAGAGTACCTTGCTGTTGGAAGTTGTTGCTCTCAGCTTTTATGGGTTCAACAACAGCTTAGGGACTATGGGATTGAGGCTGAAGAATCTCCAATTTTCTGCGACAATACAAGTGCTATCGCAATCACCTATAATTCAATTCTACATTCTCGGACAAAGCACATTGAAATAAGGCATCACTTTATCCGAGAGTATGTCAATCAGAAGCAGATTCGTCTTGAATGCATCCCAACAGATCAACAAACTACAGACATATTCACGAAGCCTCTACCTGAAGCTAAGTTTTCTCATTTTAAAAACATTTTAGGACTTGTTGATCTTGATTGATGTTGTTATGTGCATAAATTGAGGGGGAATATGTTGTTCAAACGTAAATGAACAAACAAGAAGATAGAGGTCTTAATACGTCCAATGGACTAAAAGTTTAAGAAGTATAACTACTTAGACGTACATCTACTCAAACAACTTTATCTTCTTTCGAGAACTCATGTCTTGGTTAGTTAACCTCCGCGGTTAGACATATACATCTAGAAGACGTTAGACGTTTTTATGACAAGAGCGAGTGGTAGCTCACGTCTAACTAGACACACGTGCAACACGTGGTGTTAATGCATAATTAGACGTCTACGTCTAATAGACGTTAGACGTTTATAAGACAAACTTGATTAGACGACAACGTCTAATAGACGGATTTCCCAATTAGAAGTAAAAAATTTGAAAAGTAGAATAAACGTCTAAGTACTTGTGTACTTAGACTTTTCATCTTGTGGATATCTGGACAGTTGTTATCTGCATATGTATATGCCTATGTACCTTTTTCCCTCCGAAAATAAACCAGACACTTCTCAAATAAATTGAAGACGGGTGTCTCTCAATTTGTCAAAAATGACTAAAATTTCTGATTACTTTCTTCTATACTACGTCTAATATTAATTGTGCAGTTTCATGATTAATATTAATTGATAGTTGTGTCCCTTGGCAATAGGTTTCTGAGATTTTTGACGGTTGGTATAATCATTAAACATTTACTGCTATACGCTAGCTTTCTAATATTTAATGAATGGAGTCACTCAAATGGTTGAGTACTCCTAAATTCTTATCTCTCTCTCTCTAGAATTTGAATCGTCAAATTCTTGTGCTCATTTGTTCATCTTCCCTGCAAAATCCTTACAAGTAGATTTCAAATCGATCTCTACTCTTACGACTCCTGGAAAGGTTCAAATGTTTGAATCACTGAAAGCCTTTGGGTTGAAGAGATTCCTTCGCCCTCACTGCATTTATCACGAACAAGTTGTTCGTGAGTTTTTCGAAACCGCTAGCTTTTACAACAGTAAATACATTTCTGCGAATATCCTTGGTAGAATGATCTGCTTCGATGAAGAAACATTCAGTTTGTTCTTCAGAATCCCAACCGAAGGAATCCATGAGTTTCCTTCTTCCTCAAATAAGATCCTGTCAGAAATGATGAATGTCTTTTCAGATGAGATCGTCGAAGGAGAAACCCTTCCTGTTGAGTATCACGGGAAGAGTAACTGCTTGAAAGTTGAGTATTCCCTACTCAACGACATCATATCGAAATTCCTCCTCGCAAAAGACTCCTCCTTCATCTACTGTACGAAGGTCTTAGAAATAATGGTGGCCATCACAAGGGGTGTAGCCATCAACTGGTCAAAATTCCTCTTCAACAACCTAGTCAAAATGATCTCCGCCCGGAAGAAGATCTTCAGCTATGATGGTACTCTTTGTGTATTCCTTTACGGTATTCTTGATGAACCTGGTCACGGATTCCATTCCTCTTCCAAAATATTGAACAGCGAGAAGGTTCTCGATTATGTTCTTAGGGTGAACCGACTAAGATTGAAGAAGAGAAATAGGGACGAGCTCAACTCGGCTCTAACTTTATCTCTAGAGTCTGCTATGATTCTCTTCCTAGATGATGTTAAAAAGGGGGAAGAGAGAAAGGAGGATAGGAATTTTTTTTGATGGTGTCTTGTGATGTCCTGAACTTATTTCGTTTTGCTGTTTTTTGAAAGGTGATTCTGTATTTTCTTGTTGAAAAACATTCCTGATTTTGCGTTTATCTGATTATAATATTGATTGCATCACTCATATAATCTTTTTGTTAACATATACAAAGTTTTAACATCATCATCAAAAAGGGGGAAATTGTTGGGTTAAATTATTTTGACTAAGTGTCAAAGTATTTTGACTATTGGAATTTTGATGATGAGTGTGTATAAAACTAAATTTAAATCGACTAATCATTTTTGGTGCAGGTGTATCGAAAACATGTTGTATTAGACTAAGTCTAAATGAGGTTCATTAGACTTGTTGGCCATTAGATTCATTTAGTTAGACGTGCAGTCTAACAGACGTAGTTAGACGTTTAGTCTAACAGATACGTAGTTAGACGTGCAGTCTAACAGATACGTGGTTAGACGTGCAGTCTAACAGATACGTAGTTAGACGTTTAGTCTAACAAATACGTAATTAGACGTGCATTCTAATAGATACGTATTTAGACGTGCAGTCTAACGTATGAGAATTAAACGTGCGGTCTAATTCTTTCAGATTAGTCTGAAGGGATACGTAGTTAGATGTGTAGTCTAACAAATACGTAGTTAGACGTGCATTCTAACAGATACGTAGTTAGATGTGCAGTCTAACAGATACATAGTTAGACGTGTAGTCTAACAGATACGTAGTTAGACGTGCAGTCTAACAAATACGTAGTTAGACGTGCAGTCTAACAGATACATAGTTAGATGTGCAGTCTAACATATAAGAGTTAGACGTGCAGTCTAACTCCTTAAGATTAGTCTGAAGGGATGCGTAGTTAGACGTGCAGTCTAACGTAAGAGAGTTAGACGTGTAGTCTAACTCCTTCAGATTAGTCTGAAGGGATACGTAGATAGACGTGCAGTCTAACGGATACGTAGTTAGACGTGTAGTCTAACAGATACGTAAGTAGACGTGCAGTCTAACAAATACATAGTTAGACGTGCATTCTAACGTATGAGAGTTAGACGTGTCGTCTAACTCCTTTAGATTAGTTTGAAGGGATGCGTAGTTAGACGTGCAGTCTAACGTATGTGAGTTAGATGTGCAGTCTAACTCCTTCATATTAGTTTGAAGGGATGTGTAGTTAGATATGCAGTCTAACGTATGAGAGTTAGACGTGCAGTCTAACTCCTTCAAATTAGTCTGAAGGGATACGTAGTTAGACGTGTAGTCTAACGTATGAAAGTTAGACGTGCAGTCTAACTCCTTTAGATTAGTCTGAAGGGATGCGTAGTTAGACGTGCAGTCTAACTCCTTCTGATTAGTCTGAAGGGATGCGTAGTTAGACGTGCAATCTAACGTATGAGAGTTAGACGTGCAGTCTAACTCCTTCAAATTAGTCTGAAGGGAACCGTAATTAGATGTGTCGTTTAATCCCATTAGACAAGGTGGTCTAATGGATTCTGCTATTAGACGGGGGCGTCTAATTTCATTAGACGAGGTCGTCTAAGTGAAATATGTCTAATGTCATGCTTAAGTAGTTGCTTGAAGCTATCACCCGTCTACCCATGATCAACTAGTTGTACGCTACTCCTGCTCCACTTTCAAGTGAAGATCAATACGATAGCCAATTGCAACCAATTGATTAATGCCACGTAAGAAATATTCTTCCCACTATTTGTTTCTTGTAGGAATATCCTAGAAGAATATTTGGTGCACTATTAGATTGGTACGGCCACAATCCTGGTGCTAAGAGTCTACTGTGTACAATGGAGGCGTTCCAATGGAAACTCGCCACGTGTCATTATGAACGATTCGACCTTTGGTACATGTTCCCTATTTAAAGATCTTCAAGGAGCACAGATGAATCATCGATCTATCGATCCTCAGATAGTTATACGAAAACATAAAAACTGATATACGAAAAAGCTGCTTTCTAGCTTTACTTTGTGTTTATGAAGAGAGAGTTAAAATCAAAGCATTGTTTTAGCTAAATGATATACTTCTTCATATTGTAAGTTGAACAGAGTTTGTTCTGTTCAACAGCGAGCTAATCGTACAACTGTATTTGATTCTAAGAATTTATAGTGAATCCTTCGGTGGTTGGAAGAAGGGGTGATACGGGAGAGTTTGCTCTGAACATCCATAAACAAACTGATGTGTCATTTACATTTTGTCATCTTCTCATTCTTTGGTTCTTAGTTTCAAACCTGAGAAAACGTTTCCGCACTTGAATCATTCAAGAGTTTGCAAGGATTTGTGAAGAATATAAAGTTATTTAAATCCCTAACAGGATTTCTGATAGGATCGGCTTTATCGATAGAGACGGGGGTCTGGCTAATGATGAAGGCTTATGAAAAATGGTTTGAAAGAAATCCTGTTAGAGATTTAATTCGCTTTCTATTCTACGCAAACTTGTGTAAACACTTGAAACGGATTCAAGGCGGAATTGTTTACTTGGGTTCGAAGCACAAGATGAAATATGAAAAGATAACAGAAATGAAGAACATAGCAGCTTGTTTATGGATGTTCGGAGAAACTCTCCTACGTCACCCCTTCTTCCAACCACCGGAAGGATTCACTATAATATGGTTAGAATCAAATACAGTTTACACACACTTAGCTCACTATTGAACAGAACACTTTCAGTTCAATTACAAGATGAAGAATATCACTCAGCTAAAAGTGTTTTGATTCTAGCTCTCTCTCTCGATTCACACACAGTACAATCAGAAAGAAGCATCACAGTTCAGTAAGCAAGATGATTGAGTAGTTTCTCTCTCTGCAAAATCAGATTGCTTGTTCGTTGTATTCGCTTGTTCGTAAGACAGATTGTCCGTTGTCCTTGAGATTTGTTATATACTGAGCAGGAGCTAACGGTCGAATCTTCAAGAATGATACGTGGCACTATCCCATTGGAAAGCCTCCATTGTACACAGTAGGTTCTGAGCACAAGGATCGTGGCCATACATCACTGATAGTGCGCCGAATATTCCATCAGGGATGTACCTGCAAAATAAGTAATGTGAGGAAAATTCTCTTACGTGGTATTCCTTGATTGGATGCATATAGCTATTATACTAATCTTCACTAGAAAGTGGAGCAGAAGTAGGGTATAGCTATAGCACGTGGGTAGGTGAAATGCTAGATTCAAGCGTACTGCTTAAACTGAGCATTAGACGTATTTCAGTTAGACGGATTGTGAAAATCAGTCTAATGAAATAAGTCATCTCCTTCTAATAGAAAAATGTCTATTAGACCGCCTGGTCTAATTACAATAACCATTAGACTACATGTCTAACTCCACTGAGTTAGACTGCACGTCTAATTCCGGTTCTACCTCAGACTTGTCTGAAGGAGTTAGACGCACGTCTAACTTTCACTTAATTAGACTACACGTCTAATTATCCAATAACCATTAGACTGCACGTCTAACTCCACTGAGTTAGACTGCACGTCTAATTCCGGTTCTACCTCAGACTTGTCTGAAGGAGTTAGACGCACGTCTAACTTTCACATTCTATTAGACTGTACGTCTAACTCCACTGAGTTAGACTGCACGTCTAATTCCGCATAAATTAGACTACCCGTCTAATTACAAATATATTAGACTACACGTCTAACTCCGATGAGTTAGACTGTACGTCTAATTCCGAATGTCAATTAGACTACCCGTCTAATTGCAAATGTATTAGACTTACGTCTAATTTCGTGCATTCATTAGACTACACATCTAACTCCGATGAGTTAGACTGTACGTCTAAATCTATGCATTAGACTAACGTCTAATTCCGTGTATTCATTAGACTTTCGTCTAATTCTTTACATTTATTAGACTACCCGTCTAATTACAAACATATTAGACTTACGGCTAATTCCGTGTATCTATTAAACCATCCGTCTAATTACACGTCTATTAGACTACACGTCTAATTCTGATGAGTTAGACTATAAGTCTAATTTTATGCAATGAAAGCCAAAATCGGTCTAATGACCCTCATTAGATCCAAGTCTTATGGTATATTGTTTCAATACACCTGTATCAAAACTCATAAGTTATTTCATCATCAAAATCTCAGTGATTAAATTATTTCAACACTTAGTCAAAATAATTTGACCCAACAATTTCTATCAAACCGTTTTCCCGAAGCCGTCATCAATAGCCAGACTCCGTCTCTATTGATTACGCCGATCCTATCATATATAATTTAGGATTGTACTTGACTTAGATTAGGAAGCATCTAAAGGTAGATTTTTTTCATCACACAAAGTTTAATGTACGCTAGCTCACTAAGTTGTGGATCTCTAAGTTTACATGGCCTCTAGCTCGTTCATGATCATTTGACTCATATGACCTAATCTCAAATGTTATAACATTGTAAGATCTTTGATAGGACTTATTGAAAGAATATCTCTTATGTACTATCCAATCTAAAAAGACCTTCATCCTTTTTCCCTTCAAAGACAATCAAATTTTATTTTTTATCCTCAAGACACCTTTTTTATACTAACACAATATTCTTGATTATCAAGTGTTCTCAAAGAAATCAAGTACTTATTTAAGTTTGGAATGTGCTTAAATCTTTTAAGCTCTAAAGTTGAGCCATCTCTCATCTTTATTTTAACCATGTCAATCTCCACAACCTTGCAAGTTGCATGGTTTCTCATCAATACATTATCACCATCAAGTAACTAATAGTGTTGGATTCCATCATGGTTAGAAGTCATATGAATGAACATTTTGTGTGTAAGTTCAACTACTGGTACTTGAACTAGGTTCTGGTCAAGACAAATATGTTCATCATAGACAACATTGAAACTTTTTCCTTCACTTATACTTGATACAAATATAATTGCACACTTAAATAGAGGATTTATATCCGAGAGTTATAAAATATTTTAAAAAAATGTCATTTGATCAGCAATATTTGTGCAACATTGGTTATTTACGATATTATAAACTATGTTGATACGTGGAGATGAACAAGAATTAATACAAATATAATTTCAATCTCAAATAGGATATTTATAACTGAGAGTTAAAAATAATTTATAAAAAATATCATTCGATTTGCAAATTTAATCGTAATCCAACGAAAAAATGGGTAAAAATATTGCAATTTGTCGATAAATATTTCTTAATGTAAAATTGTGAATATATAATAAATGATATAATTATATAGGCAACTTTGTTTGCAACATTAACAAACTTTCCAAATAATTTTTTGCGTGAATACCTAAAATATTTTTATTTTCAATGAACATATATTTAATATTTGATAAATTTAATAAAACACAAACTTGTGAATCATAACATCATGAATAACAATTATAATATCATACAATAAAAAATATATGTTGTAAAAATAACATTACATTAACAAATAAAAGACAAAAACAAATTCATCTTAAACCATCAAAAATATAAAGAAGCTAACAAATTTTTAATCAATGTTCTTCATTTTCTAGGTTTCATATGTGCATTGTAATTCTTTCATGATTCTATCATTGAATTTCGTTGTTAACTGACCCACCAAAAATTATATCAGATTATTCTATACAAGCAATCAAATCTTAATCACAAGTCTAAGATAATAATATATATTAGTTTATGCATAAATATCACACTTCTATACATATAAAATACGACGTATATGATTGTTTAGTTCAAGGAAAATATACATTTGAAAATATTAAATTGGATTTCCACTTGTTGTGGGGGCACGATAGGAATAGTAGTCATCGCCTCCATCTCGACCTCTAGATTTTAAATCTTGGCTCATCTTTTAGCAAACTCGACCTTTAATGTATCCAGCTCTGATGGGGTGTCATTATAGTCAAACAACATTTCCTCCTCGTCACTAGTTAAGTCGTACATAGAAGCTTCATTGTTGCTTCATATCTGAGTTCTATAAGAAAGAAAACGAGTTAATCTAGATCGTCTAAAAAATATAAGAGAGTATTTTATTACGAATGGAAGAGAGAAATTAAATAAAAGATGAGAAACAAATGAAATAAATTGATAAAACTAAATTAGTGGAAGAAGGAACACAGAAGAAACTAAATTAGTGGAAGAAGGAACACAGAAGAAACTAAATTAGTGGAAGAAGGAACACAGAAGAAACTAAATTAGTGGAAGAAGGAACACAGAAGGGTGGGGTAGTCGAATGAAATGATGTTAAACGAAAATAAGAAAAATTAATTAAATAAAAACTGCAACAAGTTTTGCATTAAATATTTGGAAACAAATAATTAAGTATATATTTAAATAATATAATAAAAAAAACTTACTAGTATTTAAAAAATTGTTTAAAAATATTAAATATGATTGCAATTTATTTTGTAATGATATTCTCTAGTTGCAAAAATATTATTTAATAATTTCAATACAATATAAATTAGAAATTTAATTATGAAAATTATTATAGTTAGTTAATACTTAATTTCGCAATTTTTACCGCTTTATTTATACAGTATGTGTTATAATTTAATTTGTTGCTAAATAATTTGTTAGAACTTACGTTATAAAAGTTTAGTGATATTATTAGCATGGTTAATTGATTTATGTGTTACTATATTAGTTGTTAAAAATTTACAATCTTTTAATTTTTAGTGATACATTTTTTATATATATTTTTTATATTTTATAAAATAATATTTTTGCTAAAAATATAGTTGAATTATTACATTATTTTATTATTTCACCAAATACTTCCAGACGAAGAAGTGGCATGTCAATTTTAGTTCATAAAAATATGCATTCAATTATTTTTTAATTTTTTTTTTTGTAAGGTTACATCACACTGATACGTGACAGACTTATAATGTTTATCTCACTATTTTGTTTAAAATTTGATAATAAATATCAAACCCATAAACAAAAAGATAGAGAGGAAATTAGTTATCAAATATTTAGAAACTAGCTAAAAATATAGGAGTTAGGTATTAGAAACAATTATTTGTTAATTAATAATTATAATTTATTTTTCTAATTATTCTCAAATGTTATTAATAATGATTGTTAAGTTATTCATCATTATAATTAATCAATTTATTTCCCAATAAAATATATCATTTTATTTATTTATTTATATCTTCTTTCCTATGTTAATTATAAATTAAACGGTTATAATAGTTTTTAATTATTTGCTTTTACAGTGTTAAATAAATGATTAAAAAATTTAATTTTAAAAAATAAAATATTTATAACATTTAAATAATTTAAATTTTCACAATATAATAAAAAGAAATGAATACCACCGTATTATAATATAATTTAATATATTAAATTATATTATAAGGGAGAGAAAAAGTGTGTATGACGATGGAGCAGTAGTCCAATTCAAGGGCCAAGACAGACAGGGGAGAATAAAGGCGAATTCATTCTGTGGGAAACTGGAAAAGGAAAAGTTCCACTAACTCGGTTTCCAATGCTCTTGAAATGACTGAATTATGAATTTGTAACAATTGAGAAGAGAATTTTCTTTTTGGTTATTGCTATTTCGCACGGAAAGGAGGAGCCAATCGATGATCATCGTGAGAGATGAGACAAACTACAACAGATAATAAAACACTTTTATTTTTGTGCATTTTCTTATACATGTTTTATCTTTAGTTATTTGATTTATTTTTATTTATATCTCATTATCTTTTACTAAAATAACACATTTTTTAGTGTATAAATAATAAGTTTTAAGTATTAAATAAGGAGTCATAAATGTTAAAAAAAATTAATTTAAACACACGATAAAAAAAGATATAGAGATATATATTGGTAAAGAATAATAAAGAACACAATATATAACGAGGTTCAGCCAAGAATGACTACATTCTCGCGGAGTCGTCAATTCTATTGATTTTCCATGGAATAATGGTCCAAGTAACCCTAGGGGATAATCGTAGAGTTTGCACCTTCTTGGGCGTCGGGGTTATTAGCGCCCTCTAGATGAGTTCTTGATGACCTATTATCACCATCTTCAGATGGTTCCTCATAGAGAGATGTTTCTTTCATTAGTTTTTCATCTATCATGAAAGTCATTTTGTTGATGGGATACCATGGGAGGATGTCCTATATTTTATCATTGTTTTGTACCAGAATTTCATGAAAATCGTGCTTTATTCTCCGATACTAGATGAAAGGGGACATGATGTCATCAGGAAAAACTGGAAACATGCGCTTGAGCTTCTCAAGCGGCCAAATATAGAGGATTAAGAGAGAACCCGTTTTACTCATGGTAGAAGACCTACATGAGTTGTTGAGACCCATTAGCGTTTATGCTAGAATAATACTACAAGGATCTTTATTGCCTCTTCACATCTCATATGTTACCTCAATGATTCTCGAGGAGGGCTTAACATCTACTAGTGTTAGAAAGAAATGATCCAGTAGAACTGACATTGTTATCATAGATGATCTTAGCTTCACAAGGATTTTCCCATCTATGATTTTCATTTTGGTCCAAGTCTGGAAGTCGAAGTACGTCCTTGCGACGATAGTGTCGGATATGACTTTGGAGTATTTGTACTCCTCCTGTAACAGCTTTCCAATGGACATTGAGTCTAAGAATGGCCTTAAATGTAAAAATAAAATTGGTGTCCTTCATTAGAATAGCCCATAATTCTTCTATGGATGGGCACATAGACCTTTCACCGAGGAAGTAAGCTCACTTGATAGAGTTCCATCTTTTCTGCATGTCCATTATGAAGGATGAATTCACTTTGAAGTTTATGAACCCCATTATGGGGACGAGGCTATAAGATTGATAGTTCCATTAATTAGTGTGAAAATTACCGATCTAGAGGACAAGATCAACGTCCGTCAGCATAGACATTGTTGATGATTGCGATCATAGCAGAAGGGGTATTTCAATTATAAAAATAAGATCCAATGCATATGCTAATAATATGACTTAGAGTAAACATCTCATAAGGTTTTATATACTTTGTTTAAAAGAACTTTCGATTTTATATATTTCAAAATTTCAAAGTTCTAGATCTGCTAGTTGATTACACTATCGTAGCCTTCTAACTTTTCCGTTTATACAAAAAAGGGTAAAACTATAGGTCCACTTCAGGGGGAGCGAGTTCGGCTGCAGTGCAGCAGGTGGAGGTGACAGAACCTTCACTTTCTTCTTCCTCTTGCTGATGTCAGAACTCCTCCATGATCTGGTTGATATAATTATTCTTGTCTTTTGGGATACCCATCTTGACTACGTCGTTCCACAGCTGAAAGTCATTGGCAAATTCATTGTGTTCGATGACCTGTCTATGGCGACCACGCAGTCACGATAGGAGGGCATATAGTGTCGCCCGAATTACTTACAAAGTTCACTAGTGTAGTAATAAGTGATCCATTCGAGACCCATAAGCTCATGTATGGAGTCGTTGTCGTTGACGGGTATTTCTGGCTTAGCACTCCTGATGTGTCGACATTGGAGGGTGGCACTCATCACGTTTCTAGAAAGTGGAGAAGGTATATTATCCATCTTTTCCAAGAGTCAAATGTAAATGATGATTGGAACCTTTCTCTTGTTAAGATAGTAGGTAAAATATGATTCGTTTAAACCTAGCAATGTCTCTGCTAGGATGATTCACGTGGAATTCTTATTTCCTGCTCTTAGGTGGTAAGCCACTTCCAGTACATTGGAAGATGGTGGACGGTTGCCTATTGGGACGAGAATAAATTGAGCCAACATGATTTTCATGGTGAGCAAGGAGGTATTGAAGTTTATAGGGATTTCTCTAGTCTGAGTGGCTAGGTTTACACAACGTGAAAGGTCTAGGTATGTTCTGGCCAAGATCTTATCCGTCGTGGTCTTCGTATATCGGAACTCCTCGTGGAGTAGGCACCTAAGAGACACGGGCCCTGTGTAGGGTTTGAACCTTATAATATTCTTGTTATCAATCCTCATGATGGCTTTGAATTCTTCAATGGATGAAAAAATCTGGTGATCTCATAACATGAAGGCCATGTGTACAAGATCCCATTTTCGTTGCATTTACATCATGAAGTTACGATGGATTCAGAAGTGGGTGTATTTGAGAGCGGTACTTAGACCGTAGACTCGGTAGTACCATTGTGTTCCGGGGAAATGGCTTCTCTGGAGCAACAAATCTTTGTTCTCTAAGAAAGACATTTTACGATCGTATAATCAACTTCACAAACATGTCATTTGGTTTTGATAAAACAAAAATGATTAGCTCGGGAAAGGTCTTTCATGATCTGTCATTCTTGACCGTCAAATGACGTTTTTTTATTTTATGATAAAAGTTTGGCTATTAAAGACCTAAACATTCATTATTTTATATAAATTAGATTTAAATATTGAAGAGTTCTTTACTTGTCTGTTTCATCTAAACATTCAAAATTTTCTTATAATAATTAATATCATTGTCCATTTAACTATATGCTTATCTTGTAAAACCTAAACATTAATTATCTTGTTAATATCAAATGACAAGATCTATATGTTGTTCAATTACACTTATAGATGAGGATTAACGTAGAAGCAACAACTCGAAAAATACGTGACCACGATTAGTTTTTAGTGGATCAACTAAAACCTTAAATGTTAACCACACTTCTCTATGCTTCTTACTTTCTTCTTCAAAATAGTTAGAAAAAAAAGTAATGAATGAATAATGCATTTCATTACAAATGAATGAATGGTAGTTGAAAAGGTGGGTGAAGATTAAGAAGAACGGGCGATTTCATAACCAATGTTTAGCACAATGGTGACAAAATCTCCCTTATCTTCTCTATAATAGAGGATAAAATAAGAATTATATATTTAATTATTAAATTAATTTCAAAACGTTATTCAAATAATACATTGGGTTTTTTCTCTAACCCCAATCCGAACAAACTCTTAGTTTCATTTCAAAATATATAGGAAAAATCATGACAATATGATTCTTTACTTTTATTATATCATATAATATTGTGTATACTTTTAATTTTAACAAAGAGATTGTTCAAACCACATAAATCTATCTTAACTAGCGTCAAATTTTCTTGTCCCCTCTAGTTATTTTTAGCATCGGAGGGTACCTTGTTTTTATTTTCATCATTAAGATTTAAGTTAATGTTACGTTTGTTCGGCCCGACATCTTATTTAGCCAGATTAGTCTTTTCGTCTCATGTTTTTATTGTCCGAATAATACTCTGAATCGTCGGTGGCTCATTTGCTACTCATACCCTCCGATTGTGTTGGTGATTATTTCTCGATTCTATGCCCGTCTCCTCTTAGCAACAAAGAAGACGAAATAATCAAATCTGAAATTATTTTTTATTTTTTTCAATAAAAAGTTACTCGAATTGATTTTTCAATTTTTAAATAAAAAGTTACTCCCATGATTGGTATTGATTTCTGTTAAGTTAAAGTCTTTGATTAATTTTAAGTGTATCAATAAAACTGAGTATTGTTATTGATTTTATGTAGGGTCAAAGTGAAGAAAACCGGAAAGGAAGTTGTCTGGTAGTTGATCAAATTTGATATTTGATCAACTTCGGTATTTTGTAGAAGCACGTCCAATTTTTCTACTCGGCTTCAGTTTTCTGTCCGGTAGTTGATCAAATACGGTATTTGATCAACTTCGTTATTTTGAATAAGCACATCCAGTAGTTTGTCCAAATCGATTTTTGGATAAGCGCTTACGGTTTTATATTTATATCGGTATTCAAAAAAGCGCTTCTGGTTTTATCTGAGTTCGGTATTTTGAAGGGCTCGGCTTCTTAGAAGCGCATCTGGTAGTTTATTAACTTTGGTTTTATATCAGCGCGTTCGGTATTTTAACTAGTTCGATTTTATATTAGGGCTTTCTGGTATTTAACTAGTTCGGTTTTATATCAAGGCTTTCCGGTATTTAATCAAATTCGGTATTTATATCGGGGTCTTCCGGTATTTTAACCAGTTCGGTTTTATATCATCTTCTAGTATTTAACAAGTTAGGTTTTTAACAAGGCTTTGCGGTATTTTAACCAGTTTAGTTTTATACAAGTTTTTCTGGTATTTAACCAGTTCGGTTTTATACAAAGCTTCCGGTATTTTAAACAGTTTGGTTTTATATCGGCGCTTTCGGTATTTGATTAAATTCAGTATTTAATCAAAATCAGCTTTATGAAGCATTTCCGGTACTTAATCAAATTCGTTATTTGATCAAGCATGTGATATTGGCATTATGACACAGCAGTTAAGCTAAATCTATAGAAGACTGTCACATGCCAAACTATTTCAAATCCCATATTATTTATGTTCCCAGTACACCACGATCCATTAATAAATATCTGGCGCACTACCTTCATCCAGTACATCCATGATCGAAAGCGCATATTCTCTGATGTACTACACTAGCACTCATCCAACCGAAATAGGACATTTATCCTCTGAAGAAAATCTATCCGTTAAATTGTTATTTATTTAAGAAGAAGTTGGAGGACAATTTGCAACACTGGTTTTAATTACGACTTCTTACAAATTTTAATCTTTTCTGTAATCAAATGCTCAAGCTCTCAAGTTCTAAAAGTTCTCAAATTTTCTAGATTATAAAGTTGTATTACATAATGTTATTTTTGTGTGAGTTTTCAATATTGTAAGTTGACAGAATTTGTTTTTATTCAATAGAGTGTTGTGTGCTAGGAGTTCGGAAACAGTCAGTGTCTACTCCTGGTTATTCGACTGCGTTTGTGTACGCGTTGTAATCAAACTAAATCTTCTGTTAATATACTTCTCAAAGTTGAGAAGAATGGTGACGTAGGAGAGTTTGCTCTGAACATTCATAAACAAATTGTGTGTCTTGTGTTCTTTCATTTTTCGACGCTTCAAGTCTAAACAAATAGTTACGCACTTGACTCCGTTCAAGAGTTTGTGAAGACTTGTGAAGAATATAATCAAATATTAAATTCTAACAGAGTTAATATCAAACAAAGGTTTTTCACGATTAACAATACTTGGTAAACCTATGCTATTGTTGACTCATTTCCTAACAAGTGGTATCAGAGCAAGAGTTTATATTCTCAAGTAATCAGATATCATCATGTCTTTCACTAACAAGCCTCGCATGTTCCGCATTGAAGAGTATGTTGATTGGAAGATCTGTATGTAGGTGCATCTGGCCTCGTAATACAATGACATTGTGTATGTTATCACTGATGGCCCGATAAATATTGAAAAGTCAATATGTGAGTGGACAGATGAAGATAAAAGAAATGCCAACATTGATAACTTAGCCAAAAACTCCATGTACAAAAATCTTGATAAGAACGTGTTTGTGAAAATCAGAGCATGTTCCACCGCCAAGGAAATATGAGAGAAGATTATCCAACTTTGTGAGGACAACGAACAAACCAGAGAGAATAAGCACATGGTTTCTACTCAGAAGTTTGATAATATGAAGATGTGTCCTGGGGAGATGCTAAATGAAATTGACGAACGCTTCACCAGCATTGTCATTGAACTTTCCACTCTAGGAAATGTCTATGGCAACAAATAAATCATCGTCAAGGCGTTGAAGGCTCTTCCCAATGCTTGGGACATTAAGAGGACAGTGATGATATAGTCCAAAAATCTCCACAAGATGGAGTTGCACAACATGTTTTACGATCTGAAAGCCCATGAGTTTGAGATGAACTCATGGAATGAAGACGAACCCTCATCCTCGACTGCAACTAAAGAATTGGTGTCATCTGTGGAGTAGTAGTTCCTTCACCCATCAAGTCAGATGAGCAGTTCAGCAAAGATTCGATGGCTTTACTTGTCAAGAAGTTTGGAAAATTCATGAGGAATAATTAACCCAATCCATCCTTCAACAACAATAACAACTCTAATGATCATAAGGCCAACGTCCGTTGTTTTAACTGTGACACTCTAGGGCACTACAAGTTGGAATGTCGAAAGCTAAGAAGAGATGATAAGAAGCCAACTGATCAGAAACATTAGGAGGATAATAAATCATCCAAGCAAGTGGGCTCGAAGTGATTCGGACTCTAATTCCTCAAGTTATAGTGATGATAAAGAAGTCAAGTGCTTCATGGCTAATGATGAAGAGGTATTTGACTTTGCCTCTGAAGAATTCACTCGAGACGACTTGAAAACTGCACTCAATGACATGGTCATTGAGTACAAGAAACTATCTGATCTCGTTTCAACTCAACTAGACACCCTGACTAGTAAAATAAGTGAACTATCCTCTGAGAACAATAAGCTCAAGGAGACAATTCAAATGTTGACCAAAGAAAACGAGAGAGCTAACTATGTGATCATTGTATGGACAAAGTCTGGGGATGCAGTCAATTAGATGACGAATCAACTAATCAATTGAAGCCTTCCAAATGCGAATTTGGTCTAGGTTATGACAACAGCAACCCAGACAAGTCATGCAAGAAGTTGAAACCCACTAAAGGAAAAACTTCCTCCTATAAATTTTTTAAGGGTACCTCAACTGACACTCAAGCCACTCACGATGCAGATGAGTCAATAACGAAAAAGGAATTCAAATATGTGGAGACAACTGACAAGTCAAGGTGGCTAAATCCTGAGAGAAGCAAAGACAGTCGATCAGTTGGACGTAAACATGATAGACGGCCAAGAAGGACTCATCAAAATTCATCCTAAAAATATAATGACTCATCAAAAGGCAGACAGAGAGGCGTCAAGTCTAATGTAAGTAAAATTATTAAGACAAACACTGGGGGATCCATAAAAGTAACACAAGTATGGATCCCAAAAGGACTAATTAATTGTGGACCTAATTAAATATGGGTACCAAAGGTTGTAAATAATTTTATTTATAGGTTAAACATGTCATCTATTTGGAGGATTCCAAATGGTACTTAGACAGTGGATGCTCAAGGAATATGACCGGAAATAGAAAGCTTCTTACCAACGTTGAAAAGGAATCTGGATCAAGAATCACATTTGGTGATAACTCCAAGGGTAAGAACATGGGAAAGGGTAAGATTGTCCATGATAACCTCACCATAAACAACGTGTTGCTTTTTGAAAATATGTGCTACAACTTTCTTAGTATAAGTTAAATGTGTGACATAAGTTATCATGTTGAATTTCATAAGCAAGCATGCATAGTCAAAGATCAACAGGGAAGTACATTATTGACAGGGCATAGGACATGTAACGTTTATAAGGTTAACTGGAAAAACAAATCAACTAATCCTATCTGGATGATAGCTAAGAACTATCAAACTGTCTTTGGCATAAGAGACTTAATCACCTAAATTTTAAGATTGTTAACTCTATGTGTTCTAAGAAATTACTTGTAGAAATTCCTAAGTTGAAGTTTTCTAAAGATAAATTTTGTTCTGCTTGCAAGATGAGCAAACAGATCAAATCAAATTTTAAAAGTAAAGGTAACATTCAGTCTGAAAGGTGCTTAGAACTTTTGTATATGGACCTTTTCGGTCCAATTAAGGTAACTATCTTAGGAGGAATGAAGTATACCTTTGTAATTATTGATGACTACTCTAGGTTTATTTGGGTTATTTTTTACCTTTTAAAGATCAAACTACTCCTATTTTGATTAAAATGCTTAAAATAGTGCAAAATAAAAAGTTAGTAAGCATAATTAAAATTCGAAGTGATAGGGGTACTGAGTTTACTAACACGAGTTGTCTAGTGCAAGAACTCCACAGAAAAATAGTTTGGATGAAAGGTGAAACAGAAACATTAAGGAAGCGGCTAGATCAATGATAGCCGACTCCGGTTGGCTCAAAACCTTTGGGCAAAGGCTATCAACACAGCATGTTATACGCAAAATCGGTCAATGATTAATAAAAGATTTAACTAGACACCTTATGAGATTTACCATGGAAAAACTCCCAATGTTCGATATTTTAGGATCTTTAGCTATAAGTATTACATTCATAATAATGACAAGAATTATTTGACCGTTTTTGACGCCAAATCTGATGTTGGTATTATGTTAGGATATTCCTCAATTAGTAAAGCTTATAGAGTGTATAATAAGCAAACTTTTAATGTTAAAGAATCATCACATATTGTATTTGATGAGTCTATCGAAAGTAACACCTCTATATCCATTGATTCGTTTAACATAATAGAGGATATCACTCTCCAATCTGATAGCGAAGATGATGTCCAGGTTATCCGAAACATTGTTCTTGACTGGATGACTAAAAATGTTGGAGCTCAACAAAACCAGACTGTTTGAGAGTCTGGATAATGTTCAGCCAAGCGGTCGATTAAATACTGATCAAAATATCGGTCAATCAGATTCCTCAGAGCCAACCGTTCGGTTCGAAATTGTTTTAGGACCAAACTTCAAATCATTCTCCTGAGCTTATAATAGGTACCCCTCTACGCCACTTAGAAGGACTAGACATATTTGTTAGATGAGTATGTGAACTTTGCTTTAATCTCTCATATTGAGCCTAAGAAAGTTGACGAAGCATTGCTTGATCCAGATTAGATTCTTGCAATGCAAGAGGAGATAAACCAGTTCGAAAGAAACAATGTGTGGCATTTGGTTCTAAGACCAGCTAATCAATCAGTCATTGAAACCAGATGAGTCTTTCGCAACAAACTAAATAAAGATGGTTTGGTTACGAGTAACAAGGCTAGATTTGTGGTCCAAGGCTAAAGAAGGAATTGACTTTGAGGAGTATTTTTCTCATGTCGCAAGACTTGAGACCATTCAAATTTTTCTAGCATTTTCTACTTTTAAAAACCTCAAGGTTTTTCAAATGGACGTTAAGAGTGCTTTTCTTAACGGAATAATTAATAAGGAGGTCAATGTTAAGCAGCTTCCAGGTTTTAAAAATCCCACCTTGATGAATCATGTTTTTAGATTAGATTAAGTATTGTATGGTCTCAAACAGGCTCTGGTATGATACTCTTACCAAATTTCTATTTGATCATGACTTCACCATAGGTTCTGTTGATAAGACATTGTTTAAATTTGTCAAAGATTCTTATATTTTACTTGTTCAAATATATGTTGATGACATTATTTTTGGGTTAACTAACCCCAAACTATGTGAGAAATTTTCTAAGATGATGACAGATAAATTCGAGATGAGAATGATGGGGGAGCTAAGTTTATTTTTAGGCCTTCAAGTTCATCAACTTGAAGGAGACACCCTCGTCAACTAGGCAAAGTACACAAAGGAGTTTTTGAAGAAGTTCGGCATGGAGAGTTGCTTTGATGCCTCAACACCAATGAGCTCATCGATCAAGCTTGATAAAGATGAAGATGGTCAAAGTGTTGACATCACTACCTACCGTGAGATCATCGGCTCCCTGTTTTATCTAACAACAAGCAGGTCAGATATCCTCTTCGCTTTTGGCATTTATGGGAGACTTCAGGCTAATCCTAAATAATATCATTATGTATCTGCTAAAATAATTTTGAAATATCTTAAGGGTACTCAATATGTGGGACTGTGGTATCTGAAGGATTCCAGTTTCAATTTAATTAGCTACTCTGATATAGACTATGCTGGTTGTAAGGTGGACAGGAAGAGAACTAGTGGAACTTGCCAATTCATTGGTTATCGTCTTGTCTCCTGGTATAGCAAGAAATAGACCTCCATAGCAACCTCAACGGATGAAAAATAGTATCTTTCCGCGGGCAGTTGCTGTTCTCAGTTGCTGTAGATCTAACAATAACTGAAAGATTTCGGGATCCAAGTTGAGGAGTCTCCAATCTTATGTGAAAATACCAGTTCCATAGTCATAACCTACAATCCAATGTTGCATTCGAGGACCAAGAACTTAGACATCAGTAACCACTTCATCCAAGATCATGTGGCTCAAAAGCATATTCAGCTCGAATATGTCTCAACCAATCAACAAGTGGCTGATATCTTCACCAAGCCACTCCAAGAGACTAAGTTTTTCTACTTTAGAAACATTTTGGGTCTTGTAGACCTTAACTAAATTTTCTAAAAATACGGCATGCACTTAGGGAGAACATTTTTCTCTTCAAAATGTTTTTATTGAATTTGTTTTTATAAAAATACCATGCATGAATTTAGGGAGAAGTTTTCTCTATAAAATCGATTTTTGCATGATTTTATAAAATATTTTTTTGCATATGTTTAGAGGGAAATGATTTGTTAAATCAATCAGACAGATATAATCGGACGATTTTCTCGATTTAAACCGACCAGATCATTCGACCGAAACTACTGTAGATAGTACCGAAACCGCTTAAAGAAACTTGGAATTTAAGTCGGTCGGTATTTACAATTTGAATAAAATAGTGTTCGATTAGTCTTCGTTGTAAGTGGAAGTGGTTTTTTCAAATAAAAAACTGATCCCTTAAATACAATATTTGCGGAGAGCACATCCTTTTCGGTTATTTACATAAACATTTCGGTAGTCTCATCTTCGGATAAAATGGGATAGCTGTACTAGTTTGTCATTATCTGTCCATGTACTTTTCCTTCTCAGAAAATTAATACTCATATTTCGAATAACTTGAAGAAATATGTCTCTCAACGTTAAAAATTTTGACAAATATATCTAACGCTCTTTTTCTTTGTCCGGTGGACTATATGATGATTCTTTAATGATGTCTTCTCTATTAAATGATGAATTTATTGGGAGTAACTTACATATATGAAGCAATCCAATATCCTTTTAGTGATTCTAAGTTATTATATTCTATCGCTCTAGAAATCTCCTTGAGATTCCAAACTGCCCACGACTAAAATTCATCTTCTTCATTCGTGATTTGAAATCAAGAAATGGCCTCTTTTGCTCTAAACACTATGCTAATAAACTTCGAATATGTCTCTTCTTCAATGATTCTAGAGATAGTCACAATGTTCGAATCCCTCGAAGCCTCGGGCCTGAAGAAATTCCTTGGGGGATCCCTCATCATTTACGGACAAGATGTTCTTGAGTTCTTTGAGTCTACAAAGATAATAGGCGATCATCATTTACGAACAAGATGTTCTTGAGTTCTTTGAGTCTACAAAGATAATAGGCGATAGGATTTTCCTAGCAACAATAAAAGGAGAGGAAGTCTCCTTTGAGCAAATCTTTGCTCTATTTTTCAAACTTTGAGTCTGCAATGAGTCCGTTCTATACTTTAAAAATGTAGTGCATACCCAAAATTTCGCTTCACGTTCTCATTAAGACTTTCGGAAACCCTGAAATTTCGACTACTCTGCCTTCTCTCTAGAAAAACTTCTTCATCTTATTTCGTTCTTCTAAATTACTACAATGGCTAAAGAAACTGCCTTCTCTAACAATGTGATACATGTGAACTTCAAATCTATCTACGAATTTGGATTACTGAAGATGGTGGCAGTTTTCCAATCTTTTGAGGCTTACGGTCTCAAGAATTTCCTAGGGGGTCTGTTTATCAGTTACCAAGAGGAGGTGCGGGCATTCTATGACTCGGAAAAACTTATTGTTGACTCTATATCTGCGAAGGTGAACGGAACGGAGTTTATTCTTGTAGAAGCCGTGTTTGATGACATTCTAAAGCTTCCGATGAAGGGCCTGGATTTTTCTAAGGAAATTCTGACGGATATTCTTCTTGAAATGCAAACCTTCCTTTCCGATCTTGATGTTCCCGTCAGATGTAGTGGGAAGAGGAGGCGTCTGAAGTGCGAGTATTGCATTCTATACGATATCGCTGTCAAAGCACTCTAAGGGAGGCGAGGAGCCTTCGACTCAATAACCTAATCTAAGTTCGAGATGATGGCTACGGTAATAAGGGGTGAAGATGGAAATTGGGGATCGGTTCTTTTCAACATTCTGTGTGAAATGGTGTCTCCAAACACCAAAAGGATTCTAGGTTTTTCAGTCCAGATTGGCTGGATCTTGAAGCAACTAGGAGTGCCCACCGGTCTAGGTACACCTTTGAATCCTAATAAGGTTGTGTCCTCTATTTATGTCGCGAGATATATCACTAGAACAAAGAAGGGAAAGGAGTATAACTCCGACGCCTCCAGACAGCAATCCAACAGTTCTAAATCGGTAGTTGGCAAATAGGCGGGAGGTTCTAAACGCATCAATACCTTTAGTCGTGCCACGTTAGTAAAGAGACTCAAATCTTCTAGAGTCGAATCTGTTACAAGCTCAAATAGTATTACCAAAACCAGACCTGGAGATGCTTCCGAAATCAACCCATCCTGAAAGAAGACTCGATTTGAGGTAAATATTCATGTCCCACCGCTCTTTGCTACTTCCTCTTTGCCGCTAGAAGGTTTTCTAGAAGAATCAGATCAAATGAAGATTGTGACTCTTTTTGATACTCCGTTTGAGCCTGCGGTTTTGAGGATCAAACGGTAGTTGTTGATGTTCCAACTGGTATAATCGATAATCTTCAAACCGATCGGTTAGATGCTCTCCAAACCAACAAGTTTGATGTCTTTCCAACTGACCGGTTAGAGAACGCAAGAGTCGGTCAACCCGATGTTGTTTATATTATCCAGTAGGAAGTTATAATTGCGATTGAGATCTCCTCAATAGTCCCTATCCAGCAGGAGGTCCTAACTCCAGTTGAGAACTCCTTGACGGGTAAGGATACTGATAAAGTGGTCGCGACAGCCTATGTTCAAGAACCAATTCCTACTCCTTCCATTCATTAAGAGGTTTTTCCCTCTTCGGCTGATAACTTTATGGAAGTGTAAGAAGTGACAAACGTTGTAGAGGGTTATTCAACATGTACTACCATAAAACATTTCTCTTCCTTTTCCTAGATGAGACGAGCAAGAGGAATCGAGTTCAGGGAACCTGAAGAAGAACTGAAACTTGTTGAAGTTGTAGGGGCTGGGAAAGGTATTGCTGATTTTCCTCTTGCTTCTCCTCTCAATTTGACTCCAAAATCACAAACATCTATTAATATAATAATAGAATAGATTGAAGATTGATTTATTTAACTTGTGGCTCAGCACAAGACTCTACACAAGCTTCAATGAAGTATTTCCAACCATTGCAGAAGAAGAAAAATAGAGTAAACTGTTGAGATTGGAAAAGGTAATCTTTTGTTGGACCAAAACTAAAGATGTTTCTGAAGCCCTTAAGAGAAGAGAGTTTGTGGAAACATATGTGAGAGGTCATGTCCTTTTTCCAATCTATACAAGTTATATAAGAAACTACAATCTATTTGCTAATACTACAAAAAAAAGGATTCCGAAGTGATAAATCATTTTAGCGAGCTAATGGAGTATTGTTCAAATTCTCTAAAATTCGTGCATGGTACTAAATCATCCTGTTCAGATTATTCTCGGGTTCTTTCTCCTCGAACTTACTTGAATTATTATGATAAGGACGAGCCAATGGACTTCTTTGATGCAATGCTACCTCCTTAGGGAAGGTCTAGTTTATCTACAAATTTGAGCAATTTTTCGAGGGTTGTGAAGAAAAGTCGAATGAATATCTAATTGAGTAGGAGAAGACTTCTGCAGAAGAATGACGTTTCTAGATATTCCATATTTATGATCAGAAGGGGTCATGCATTAAAGAGCAGCATCATGTTCCTAAGTTAGACATGGAGCACTATTGGAAAGCTATGTGGGAAGTAGAGCTTCTCTCTTGTGAGAAAGTGTCAACAGACGTTACCCTCTCTGAATCCGAAGAAAGTGAGAAAGAAGATGAAGAAGATCAAGCTTGTTCAAAACTATCGTCCGTAGTTGACGGAGTTCTCTCGTCTTCTCATCAAATTGAAACATCTCCTCCAGAAGAGCATGTGGATAAGGAGAAGGAGACTAAATTTCAAAGATCCAAACAGCCAACTCCTGGTAACTCTCTTTCTAGTAAGTCTATATAATCCAAAGAAATCTCAGTCCATATCCGTAAACTAAGCAATAAAATTCTTGGAGATGAGGTCTGTCCATGTTGGCTCCTACCTCTCTACTCATTCTCATTCCAAGGTGGAGTCTCCTAGCATAGTGGACTTCCGTCAAATTTTCAAGGAGGCTCTGGCTCCGTGGCGAGATGCCTTTCAATCTTTCAACTCAAGGTTGGATCGGATAGAGAGATCGTCTTTATCATCATTTGTTGCGCATAATGAGCTAGTTGTGGCTCATAAGTCAACAAACGAAAACGTGGTGAGAAGCACGCAAGAACTATTGAGGATGAGAAAGTACTCAACAGAATGAAATCTATCTTCAACAAGAATCTCAATCTCCATGGAGAAACCAAATCTTCGATTGAAATTCTTGCTTTTCAAATGATGGAAATCGCCAGTTCTCTCAAGACTGCTGACGCGGAAAGAATAGAAGAAGTTGATGTTGTTGCGCGAAGATTCTAAGATGAGGAAAATACAGTTGCTGAGGTTGCTAAAAAATTGATCGTTGATGATGACCCTAATGACATTACCTTGCAAGAGATAGAGAACCAATAGAATCTTCTCCCTCGCAGCTCCCGTTCAAGACGTAGGTCCGATCCTGCTCCTAGAGGCGGTGGCTCTCGAGCTCAATAAGGAAGAGGACGTGGTCGTGACTTTGGTGGTGATATTAGTGGAAATCTTATGACCAAATTATTGGAGGACATCAAAGACAGAACTACAAGGGGATCCTAAACTTCTTTTATTCTTGTCTTTTTAATTATGAACTCCTTGAATTATTTTTGGTTAATTTTTGCTCTTGACTAATTGCACTTTTTGACTTGATTATCAAACAAGGAAACTTAAATGATAAGTGTTTAAAATTTAGTCAATTGTTGATTCTAATTATTTTTAGGATAAACAATCAAAAATGAAGAAATTGTTAGACATAAATCATTGGCTTTTATAATTTATTTTAAACAATCAAAGAGGGAGAAATTGTTAGATTAAAGATGATAATTAAATTAGGATAATTAATCAACACTATAAAATTACCAGATTTTGATAATTTAGTTTAAATAATTAAAAAGGGAGAAATTGTTAACTTAAAGTCTTTGATTAATTAATTTTAAGTGTATAAATAAAACTAAGTAGTGTTATTGATTTTATGTAAGGTCAAAGTGAAGAAAACCGGAAAAGAAGTTGTCTGGTAGTTGATCAAATTCGGTATTTTATCAACTTCGGTATTCTGCATAAGCGCGTCCGGTTTTTCTATCCGGCATCAGTTTTTGTCCGGTAGTTGATCAAATTCGGTATTTTATCAACTTTAGTAATTTTGAAGAAGCGCGTCCGGTAGTTTGTCCAAATTGGTTTTTAGATAAGCGCTTCCAGTTTTATATTCATACCGGTATTCTTTGAAGTGCTTCTGATTTTATCTTAGTTCAGTATTTTCATCGGCCCAGCTTCTCAGAAGTGCATCTAGTAGTTTGTTAACTTCGGTTTATATCAGCGCGTCCGGTATTTTAACCAGTTCGGTTTTATATCAGTGCGTCCGATATTTTAACAAGTTCGGTTTTATATCAGAGCCTTTCGGTATTTAACTAATTCAGTTTTATATCAAGGCTTTCTAGTATTTAATCAAATTCGGTATTTATATCAGGGTCTTCCGATATTTTAACTAGTTCGGTTTTATATCAGCTTCCGGTATTTAACTAATTCGGTTTATACAATGCTTTCTGGTATTTTAACTAGTTCGGTTTTATACAAGATTTTCTAGTATTTAACCAATTTGGTTTTATAGAAGGCTTTCTAGTATTTTAACCAGTTCGATTTTATATTGGCGCTTCCGGTATTTGATTAAATTCAGTATTTAATCAAATTTAGCTTTATGAAGCATTTCCGGTACTTAATCAAATTCGGTATTTCATCAAGCATCCGATATTGGCAATATGACACAGCAGCGAAGCTAATATAGAAGACTGCCATGTGCCAAACTATTTCAATCCCATGTGATGTACGTTCCCAGTACACCACGATCTATTAATGAATATTTGACGCACTACCTTCATCCAGTATATCCACGATCAAAAGAGCATATTCTTTGATGTACTACCCTAGCTCTCATCCAATCGAAATAGGATAGGTGTTCCCTGAAGAAAATTTGTCCATTGAGCTGTTATATATTTAAGAAGAAGTTGGAGGACAATTTGCAACCCTAGTTTTAATTACGACTTCTTACGAATCTTAAATTTTTATGTAATCAAACACTCAAGCTCTCAAGTTCTAAGAGTTCTCAAGTTTGCTAAATATTAAAGTTATATTACATACTATTTTTCTGTGTGAGTTTTTAGTATTTTAAGTTGAAAGATTTGTTTCTGCTCAATAGAGTGTTGTGTGCTAGGAGTTTAGAAACAGGCAGTGTCTAAGTCTTGGTTGTCCGACTGGGTTTGTGTGCGAGTTGTAATCAAACCAAATCTTCTAGTGAATATCCTTCTAAAGGTTAGAATAAAGGTGACATAAGAGAGTTTGCTCTGAACATCATAAACAAACTAAGTATCTTGTGTTCTTTCATTTTCCGAATTTTCCTACTCCTTTTTCGACGCTTCAAGTCTAAAAAAACAGTTACGCATTTGACTTCGTTCAAGAGTTTGTGAAGACTTATGAAGAATAGAAACATATATTAACTTCTGACAGAGATAATATCAAACGAATGTTTTTCGCGATTAACAATACTTGGTCAACCTCCTGCTATTGTTGACTCATTTCCTAACAATTTCTCACAATTTCGGTCATATATGTAGATTGTTCATTTTCATTTGGCATGACTTTTTTTTATTTTTTTTACGTTGCTTAAGATCCCTTGACTAAGGATAATTTTAACTACCGTTTAAAATCTTTGGTAGAGATTCTTCTGACACTATTTTATTGGTTCGTTTGGTTTACTATAACCGTGATAGTTTAAAAACATAAATGAGTTTGTCTTTAGAGGAATTCTGAACAAATTATATAATTGTTGGATTATTTCTAATAGGAGTTATTTTTGTAAATAGTTTATGCAATTTAATATATAGATCATCAATTATTGATTTTGATCATTATACAATTATACATCATCTTGTATTAATTACTAATTAATTTCTTAAATGTAACTCCTATTTGAATTTTATGTTCATTAATTCCTTATCAAAATAATATTTAAATATTATTTTGAATCTCTAAAGATTGTCTATAAGGTTTCATACCATGTGGTGTTTTTGGTTTATGTTGTGTTTCTTAATAGTTAGACAATGTTTTTCCATAAATTTTTTCAAAAGACTAATGTTTTGTAGTTTGACTTTCTTTTAAATCAAGTTTTTTTTCAGAAGGAAGGAGCTCCATTATTTGAATTAATGAATCATTTTAAGTCAATGTCCCACCATCTAATTTTGTATGGACTTGGGAGTAGGTGAGAATGTAATGAAGAATATTTTTAATGAAGAGAGTTCTAATTTTGTGTATGAAAAAAATAATTGTGTTTACAACTTTATAATTATTGCATTATTGGTAAAAGTCACAATTAATGGTCAGTTTATTTTTTCTTTTAAATAATTCAAAATCAAACATGCTAGGAATACCACGGCCGAATTCATGAAATACTATAACCAAGAATGTAGTCTGGATCTTCTGTCGTCACTGTTATTCATATTTTTCCAGGTACATATAACTTTTTCTCGATCTCATATTATTTTATTTTCACCTCATCTGTCTCTTTTTAATTATTTATTTGTGGATGATATATGAGATTATGAGACTTGTTGAATCTTATATTATTAATCAAAATTTTGTAAGAGAATAGAGATTGAAATATATGATATGATATATATTTACCAAGAGTGAGGAAAAAAAAATATATATATATATATATATTTAAAGGGTGAGTAAAAATTTAATATAGTTATAAACACTAAAAATTTATACATTAATTAATAAAAATTAAAATAATTATTTTGATTTTTTTTATTAAATAAAATTAAAATAATTAATCCTATGCTAAAACCCAATTAAAAGACTAATTATTGTGATAATTAAAGACTAATTAATTAAAAAAAATTACCAATATAAAAAATTAAAATCATTTAGGATAAATGTTGTACTCATTTATCTTAAAATAATTTTTTAAAAAATCAAAAAATTAAAATAAATAATTTTAGATGAAATGAGGTACCCATTTTATTCCCCAAAATTATTTATTTAACCCTAAAATATAAAATAATAATAATAAATTGGTAAAATATTTGTTATATTTATTTTAATATTTTGTGTATTTAAAAAGATTAAAATTAAAACCAAAAGGGTGAAAGACAAATAAATTTCAAACAAACTCTTAAAATGTTAAATTAAAAATAAAATTTGCGAACCAATGTAGTCAAAATCTGGAAAAATCCTACAACTGGAATCGCGACCATTGGATCAGCGCTTGATTCTCATCCAACGTTCTAGGCGTACCCGTGTAGCCCGTTGTAGAGGAAGTAGTGTGCACTCGCGAGGCACTAGATCAACTAGTGTTCGTTAGCCGAGATGCTGACAGAATGCCCAAACGCCAATGATGTTGGACAGACCGCTGAATGAACGCCCAAACGTGCATGTAACGACGTCGTTTCATGCGTCACCTTCGTGTTCATCGAGATCGATGAAGGGATAACATCAAAGACCATCTTTGATTTTGTAAAGATTGAACTTTCTCCACAATCCATCTTTGCGGTTTATTCGAAAGCTAAAATGACCACCCTACTTCGGTGATCATTTATATTATTCCAATAGGAATGATTCATCCATGTTTCACCAAGTTGGCTCAAGAACAACTAAAACACCATTAATGTCTTTTGGCTGATTCTATCCACTTGAAGACTCCACCGATACAATGATGCTATAAATACTCCCCTTAACTCATTATAAAGGCAAGAGATCCACCTTCAAATCGAAGAAAATAAATAATCGGCCATAAAAGCTTCAAGCTTTCGGATTTTTCGAATTTTATGTTTGAGGCCTTAAATTTTAGATCTGAGCATTCCTAAAAATCATTCCTAGTGATTAAGGAGTGTTCTCCAATTATTGATAAGGTTTCAATCACCCTCTAATTCATATCACAGTTTGAATATGAAATTTTTATATTTCAAATTGCATAACTTGTATGTTTGTGGTTTATGGTTGGAAATCGATCCTAAGATCATTTATAAACTTTCTAGATAGGTTAGAAACAAATAATCAACGTAAAACAAAAAAACCTAAATTTGAATTTTAAAAACCAAAAACGTATTTGTTGTTCTTGGGTAAATTCTCTTGAGTCACATCCCAAAAAGATCCCCAACGTGATTATAATCGTATTGGGAAACTATTTGGATCATGTTTGATTCATCCCGATCATGTTTATGTTTGATCAAAATCAAAAAATTTAAAATAATTGAAATTTTTTAATTCTTTATTTTGTCAAAATGAACAGTCAGTGTTGTTATTTTTGTATCAATCATATATGAGATATAATAAATCTATTGGATAGCTCCTTTCTCCTCAAAACACCTTTAAAATAAAAAATCCAATTTTTGATCACAAACTATTTTGAATGATTTGATCATCATCCATGTTGATTGATACCTTGAGATTATGATCAAAATGTTCCTAGGAGCTTTGTTAAGCTAACTAAACTCTTGGATAAAAAATCCAAGCTTAAATCAAAATTACAAAATCTTTAATTTTGGTGATTTTGAGGACCGAGAAGTCTTGCCTAGGACTGAGTGGTATGATCGACAATCATCGGTCCGTACCGAGACCTATGACCAGGAATTCGAATAGAGGACCTAGAGGTCCGACCGATGTTCTTGAACTAAGACCGAGAGATCTGACCGATGATTTGTATATCTAGGACCAAGGATCGAGAGTCCTTAACACTTAGAACGAAGAATTTTGACCTGACTGAGGATTCCAAAACCTAAGATTGATGATCTCAGCCAAGGACCGAGAGTCCTTAACACTTAGAACGAGGGATTTCACCACTCCGACTGAAAATCCCCGAGCATCGACCGAGTGGCTCCTCGACCTAGACCGAGGGTTGTTAGACCCTAACCGATAAAAACGAATCCAAGGCTTAGGACTCTGGTGGTCCTATGGCCTGTTTGGTTCCCTTTTCAAAATTCCAAAATTTAATTTTATAATTTTGGACCCTCAAACTATTTTCTAAAAATCCCGAAAAATTAGAAAATGCTTTCAAAATATTTTTGGATTGTTTCCACAAAAATATTTTGATTAAGGCTTGTTTGGTAATTATTTCTAAACCATAACATTTTAAAATAACTAATGTACTTCAAGTATTTCCTTACTAAGCCAACGTCATCAGTAGCATGTACCAACATTTAAATATTTGTGTTATAATATTTCAAATAAAGCATAATCCTTATGCATTTTTAGGACCGGAGGAATAATCAATACAAAAAACGTTTTAAAACAAATATTTAAAACTTAAATTTATAAGTAGACACTATTTTTAAAAATGGTACGGAGGATGAAACGTGAAACCCTTTTTCGAGTATCATCAAACTACGAAATAAAAGAAACTCTAGCCCATATGTTTGTACACGTATGCCAACTTTTATTAATTAAAAAAAATTTGACAACTATGTTTCAAAATAAATAATATTTTAAATTAATTATGTTTAATTAATTCAAATTAAAGGATTTCTAAAATATTAAATTGTGATTTGATTAACGCAAATCCTCGAATTATTTAAAATTAACATGAAATTAATTATTTTTAATTAATTTCAAAAGTTGTCAGAAATCATTAAAGAAAATTTAAAAATAATGTTTTATTTGAAAATAAATTTTTTGACACGCAAACCGATGTTAAAATTTTAAAATCTCGAGCTTTACTATGTAAACTGAAACAAATAGTTTTTCTGGGGTTACAATTCTACACAATTGTATCGAGCATAGGGTAAAATATTTGTTATTGAACTTAAAATCCGAATGTAAATTTTATTTTAAGTTTTCGAATAATATTTTAAATCAATTCGAATTACAGTCCGGTTTTTTATTTGAATTTTAAGTTAGGTTTCAATTTGAAGTTATTTTTTATTATAATTATATGTTTCATTATATAATTTATTATATATAATGAAATGAATATATATTATTTATTATATAATATATTAAAAATAATTAAATTCGTTTTGAATTCAAATTATTCGAATTCAAATATAAAAGTTCAAATTTGAAATTGGTTTCGATTTTATTACAATATATTCAAATTCGGTTCGCTTTACGAATTGTCTATAAAAATAATTTTAAAGAACTTGTATATTCGAAAAAATAAATCGATGAACACCCCTAATATCGAGAGACCAAATAAATTATATGTCTAAATGAGTTAGTTATAGAAGTTAATATAGTCTAAATAATTTGAGAATATTTAAAATTTATGAATTAAAATTTGTTTGATAGAATGTTGGTTTGTAAGGATTATTTAAATTAAATTATTATAATAATTTTTATTTAAAATAAAATTTATAAAAAAATATAAAATAAATTGTGATAAATAAATAATTTGTTTTGGGAAAAATGACCCAACGTCATTTTATTAAAAATTCCAAAAAAATAATGAATTATTGTATTTTCCCATACAAGCTTAGGAAAATTTAGTTCGTAATAATATAATAAATTACACAACATACAAAAAATTAAAAATATTTATCTAACTAAAAAGTTTTCGTTTATGTGACTTCTTTGAATGTGATTTTTTAGTTCCAGGTTAGTGTCCAGTTTTGCTCAGTTATTGGCACTCGCCTCAGCGTTTGTAGATTTGTGCTACTGTCGAACTCTATATCATCACACGTCTCCTCTACACTTCTTATTATTCTCGAGTGGACCCTTGCGTTCCTCTCTACCCATATGTGGTAGACGATTGTACCAAAGCCGCTTTTGAAAACACTTGACCTGGAACTTTTCCCCTTTACTTTGAGTATGGCTTCCTTTTTGATCTATTTCCAAATAGTAGGAAGGCTAACCATTTCCATTCTTTTTGCGAACTTCTTCCATAAATCTAATGTGTAAGGACAACAACCGAATAAGTAATATATTGTTTCTTCATTCCCTTCACATAGTAGACAACTCGTATTTGGGATCTCCATATACTTTCTAACGTGATATCTCGTGTTTAGCCTTTCCTGAAATGTAAGCCATATGATGAATTTGTGTCTTGGGATAACCTTTAACGACCAGACCAGATTAGCCCAATCTATTGTTTGCTCCTTCTCTCGGATGGTGTTCCACACATTGCTTGAAATCATCTTCCCGTTTTCCTGAGCTTTCCATTAGTGTACGTTTGTTCTTTTGTTTAATTATATGTTGCTGATATATTTAAGAATGCGTTGCCCCGTTAGTATTCGCCTAAGGAGTGAATTCCATAGCCCATATTTGATGTCTTTGACCTTGGCAGTCCCGTTTGATCCTCACATTTCTAAATTTCTCTTTCTCAATTAATGGTTCATCCTCATATCATGGATCATGCCAAAACAATTTTTTTCTACTATCTCCCTAGTTAATGTCGAAAAGCCATGCAATATTGTTTCTTAGTTTAAGGAGTGAATTCCATAGTTCGTCTTTGATGTCTCTAACCTTGAATACAACGTAGTACCGTCTCATCCTCACGTTTCTGAATTCCTCTTTCTCAATTAGTGGTAGGTCCTCATACCAGGGCTCATGCCAAAACAATGTGCTTTTTTCGTCTCTCCAACAAATATCAAAAAGCCCTACAATATTGTTTCTTAGTTTAAGGATTTTCTTTAGCGACCAACCCATACCTTCGCGAATTTTGCTCTTCCAGACGCTTAATTCGTGTTTCATAAACCGGGTGTGGACCCACTTGATCCAGACTGATTCATGTTTATTTTTGATGGCCCATAGATTCTTATACGTCAACGCTTTATTCCATTGAACACAGTTCTTGATCCCTATGTCGACTTCTTCCTTTGGTTTGCAAAGTGCGGTCCACTTAACTTTCTTCTTGCCTCTCCCGCTGCTTCCCTAGATAAAGTTTCTTATAAGCGCGTCAAGTTCTTTCATTACCTTCTTTAGGATCACGAGCTATTGTGACCAGTAACCGATGATTCTCATTGTCACGCTTTTGACTAGTTCAATTCTTCCCGTGTATGTAAGTTTCTTTGCTGCCCAACCGGAGATTGAGTTATTTACTCTCTCTCTATCATTGGTCTGTAATGTGATATTTGGATCTGTTTTACCATGAGTGGTATGCCTAAGAATATTACCGGGAAGCTTCCTTATGCGAGGCGCATGATATTATAGATGTTTGCCTTCGTTTCCTCTTTTACTCCTTCGTAGAATGTCAAGCTCTTGTTCTCATTGATAATCAAACCTGTAACCTCAGAAAAAAAATGTTAGTGCAGCTCTTACAGTTTTTATGGAATCATCGTCAACATGCACGAGAATGAACAAATCGTCAGCAAAGCATAAATGGGTGATCTCCTCATCCTCACAGAATTGGTGAAAATGTATGGTCGATTCTTTCAGAACGTCGTAAAGACGATCTCAAAGATCTCCATGATGACAACAAAAAGGTAAGATGATAGGGGATCCCCTTACATCACGCCGTTTTCACCATTGAATTAGCCTTTGTGGATCCCATTGACGTTAACTACAAAACAAGAGGTATAAACGCATTGCATGATCCATTCTATAAAAATCATTGGAAAACCTAATACGACCATAAAATCCTGAATGGTTTCCCATCTAACAGTATCAAAGTCTTTTTTTATACCAATTTTGAAAGACACTCTCGGGAATATTTTTATTTTTCCATAACCTTTGAGGAGGTTTTGCATGAGCAGAATGTTACGTGAGATAGTTCGACCGAGAATGAATGTAGATTGATTTAAACTAACAATTTTACCAATGACGTTTAGAAAGAATTTTTGAAATTATTTTATAAACGACATTACAACATGATATCAGTCTGAATTTTCAGGAACTGAGGTTTTGGGTATCAGAGTCAGGACTGTAATGTTCCACTGCTTTAGCGTCTTCCTATTCTTAAAAAATTCCATAACCCCCTCCGTAATATCGTGACCCACAACCGGCTAATTTTCCTTGAAAATTGAGCATTAAAACTGTCTGGACAACCCTAATTAGATCCTAATTGTTTTCGATAGTAACCCTTTTGTTGATAATCTGGTAAAAGGTGTTCAGATGTTATCCACCAAAGTAACTCACTGGTAAGAGTCGACTAAAGATATTAGAATATTCCGAATTAGATTTCAACTAAGTTCTTAAATGTAGGTGGTCACAAGGTTTAAAGTTTTTAAAAATAACTCAAAATCAAGAATAAGATGTGTGATCATGTAGTGACTGTTGTTGACTTTTGGAGGCAAAAGTGACATCTAATCTAAAGCAACTTCTATTATATTATATCTGATAAGATTGATTAATTAAATTATATGCTATATGAGTTGTACCTATAACATTCACATAACTTTTTCTTATAGGCCGACCTTAACTAATTGATATTTATAAAGATTCTCCATCACATGTTAAATTGTCTATTAATTACAATAATAAAAATTAAACAATAACTGTGTTTTTATTTTTGTCTCAATATTTGTTTACTTCAAACTATATTTGCTCTATAATACTCACTTTAGAATTTGTATGCATGGATGTTTTTATTTAAGAAGTTTAAGTTCAATAATTTGTCTTTTGAGTTGAATATTGTTGAATCTTTCACTAAAATAAATTCTCAGGATTGGATTGATCTTTGTGAAGCTTATTTAAATAGCTTACTTATTTTAATGAATTTTAAAGCGCTATTAACTCTAAGAATGTAAGTTGTCTTTAGATTATATATTATCATGCTTGACATTTTCTCTTTTTTGTAATGGCAATGTTTATTAAATTTTGAAAAGTAATATATTAATAAATAATAATAATATTAAGACAAAATTAGTGGTGTAGTTGGACTTTTATAGCTGGTAGGTATTTATAGATCAATTAATTATAGTAGTGGAGTGATACTATGACCGGACTTTTGATAAATTCGATGATCATTGCCTTATTATTAATTAATGTCAGCGTGCAAACAAATATATACCACAAGTCTTCCATTTGCTGCCACCAATTTCGCCAACACTTTGTTCATTGATTTAGCATCCAACGCGCACACTTCTCTAGTCTCTTTCATATGTGTAAGAGTGAGCAATTAAGCGACCAATCTTGAATCTATATAAATGTTGTACTAAAAAAAAATATATCTAAATACTTATATACATATATATATATTTTTTTGTCATAGTAAGTCGAGTTAAATCAATCTACGCAACTGTATAAGAGCATATGCAGCGTATGACCTGTGTCCGCAACGGACAACGTGTAAAAGGGTCGGTCATTGTTTTTGTTAATTTTCTTCGTTGTGTGTAAAAGCAAAAGGAGGGCAGCGCCCTCTATGCCGGACATTCCCAACTCTGACTTTATTAATTATTATATAATAGAGTATACATGCCCCTATTTTTTCCCATTTTTAAGGGCCTCAATTTTTCAAATTTTCCCATAATATAAAAATATTAGTTATATATTTAATTAATAAATATATATTTTAAATAAATTATTATATTTTCTATTAATTATATTAACATGTTTTATATCGGTTATAAATTGTAACAGCAATATAATTTAGTACTATAAATATTGAGTAAAATTTATTCACTCTACATTTTATTTTTTCTACAAAAAAATAATCAATCTAGAAAAATAAATCCCAGTCAAATTCCGAATGTATCCATTTATGTACAGTCAAAATTTTTTAACACCATTTTCACAAGTCGGAAACAATCAAACGCCTACAAATTTTGTAGAATCTCCACATTCCCAATTTTTTACCTTTAATAGTAGAAATGTTATAGATTTGAACGACGATTTTGTGGAAGTTGAAAATATACGAGAAAACATTGTTTAGTGGAATTGGGAAGAAGACAAACTCTTAATTAGTGCTTGGTTAAATGTATCGATCGATTCTCAGATTGGTACCGACCAAAAAGGTGAAGCATTCTAGGAACGGATTCATCAATATTGCGAAGATAGTGTTCCCGGTCTTATCAAAAGACGTGTTGTGTCTATAAGGAGAAGATGGCAACTAATCAATGAAGGAACTCATAAATATGGATCGTGTTATGAGCAAGCTGAACGAAGAATTGGGAGTGGTTCAAATCTGGACAACATATTTTTCTTCGTATTGTGGAAGCTCTTTCAAATTTTGATCAATATTTCCAACATAGGGTTGATGCATTGGGATGGAAAGGCTTGTCGCCTCTACAAAAATGCACTGCAGCCATGCGTATGTTGGCTTATGGAGTATATGCTGATGTTGTTGATGACTATGTGCGAATTGATGTGTCCACCGCGATTGAATGTTTGAAAAAGTTTGTCACTGATGTGGTTTTGGTATTCAAAAGTGAATACTTGCGAAAACCAAACTTGAATGATGTACAACACCTATTACAGATGGGGGATGCTCGTAGTTTTCCCGATATTTTAGGTAGTATTGACTGTATGTATTGGCAGTGGAAAAATTGCCCAAAAGCATGGAAATGGATGTTTTTGAGTGGTCACAAAGGGGTACCAACGCTCCTACTTCAAGCACTTGCATCGTCCGATCTATGGATATGGCATGCATTTTTTGGATTTGCCGGTTCTAATAATGACATAAATGTATTAGATCGGTCACCTTTATTCGATGAAGTACTATAAGGTCATGCTCCAGAAATAAACTACACGGTGAATGGCAACAACTACAACTTAGGGTACTATTTAGCTGAAGAAATATATCCTAAATGACCAACATTCTTCAAAACAATTCCACGTCCACAAAGTGAAAAAAGAAAATTATTTTCTAAATATGAAGAGGGTCAAAGAAAAGACGTTGAACGAGCATTTGGTGTGTTGCAATTGTTAGAAATCTTGTCTTGAAATAAATTACAGAAACATATATAAATTAATGTACAAATAAATGAAACAAATAAATATATGAAGAACGAAATCACCGATTGAGTGTTGATTCGAGGCATGTGTTAGACACATTTCCCTTAAAACAGTTCCATCATCTCCCGTTTGTGCTGGATCTTATCGTAGATGGCTGTCTCCCATGGTACAACGAATCTTGTAGTGATTCTGCACTGAAATCACTACTCGTCGAACTTGATCAGCGTACCTGAACTATCACTGGGTTTCAATGGAAATATTGAACAAAGAACTCGAAGAACACTCACAAAACAAGAAGAAGACTTTTGGAATTCTAGTGAGAGAAAAAATATAAGATAATGTAGTGTTTGAGATTAGAGATGAGGGGTTTAAAATTGTTGAAAAGTTAAACTTTCATAAAAATAAAATCAACCATTAATCTTTGATCCAACGGCTGACCTTGATTGCCTTTCATTGCCCTTTGTATTTTCTCTTCGATAGAAAATACACGTTAGATGATTTTCTTGCTAATAAATTGATAGCAATAAATTGATAACAATAATATCATGAAGGTTACAATGAAAATTAACAAAATTAAACATATTTAATTTGATAATTGTTCTTCAAGCCATTAAATGTTAATTACATCATCAACAAATTAATTATAATAATTTAATTATTTGGATCAAATTTCACTTTAATTCACGTTTAAATTAAATGTGAATTTCGTTTGAATTTTATTTGATTTTATTTACCCAAATTCTCATTTCCATTCATTAATAGAATTTATGAATTAGTTTAAAATTCTAACAATCCCCAACATTAATGGAAATTGAAAGATTAACCCGGTGAAAGGTTCAACAGTTAACCCTTTGAACCTTCCCTTATGAAAGTATATAACTTACTAGCCGCTTAGTAGACTCGATGTCCTTGAACTATTCTGCCATTTGTGTAAACGATTACACACTTTCACATAAAATTCTCCCTGATACATGTCAAACTCTCATGGTTGTGTCCATTTTGGCCATGGAACACGTGCCTAGTTATGTGAGAGGGTTTAGAATTGAGCCGTACAATTCTTTCGAAGCGGCCCCACTTCTCCCTCACATAGGTGATCTCTTTTCTCACAAAGAATAATTAAAAGCGATATGTTTATCCTCTTCAAAATATATATCGTTTCGTTATAGGATTAATCCTCAATAATAACTTTCCAAGTTAGTACAATTAGGTTGTCCCATTGAACCTAGTTCTTAGGATCTCCAGTCTGCATAGGTTGAGTTTTTCTTCATACCAACTTATAATAGGCTGATATCTCATAAGACTTCAAACTATCTCTCTATTCAATAATTTGATTAGTGGATCCACAGTGTTATCTTTGACTTACATAGTTAAATTTGATAACTCTATTAGAAAGTATAGTCTAATGACATTATGTCTAAGACGTGTATGTCTAGACTTGTCATTGACTCTAAGTTTATCTAATTTCAAATTATTCTTACAATAATTAGAAATTTCTGATAATCTTGGAATATCTTCTAATAAGAAGCATAGTCATTCGTACATGCTTACCAATTAAACATTTTATTTTTTATAAAAATATTGTTTACTTGGCTAACTAGTAGACAAAATGTCTTTTAACTATTCTGCTTTCGTGTAAACAATTTTATATTTTGCATAAAAATATTTTATTTTTCGACATAAGTTAGAAACATAGATTATAACGTTTAATCTATCCATCATAATTTTTTTAGAAGATTTTTATACGTAGATTGCACTTTCCAGTGTAAACATATTCACTTGTAGACATAAAGTCTTTTAATTAATAATATCAATATATTATTTGATAACAATACGATATTTCGTGTAGTACAATTCACATCCTTAATGGATTTAATCATTTTTATCGTAATTTTAAACGATAAAATATTGTAAAAAAGACACGTAATGAAACAATTTTCATTGTCTTCATGATATATATAATTGTCACATTCACTTTCTAATAAAAGTATGATCAAATTTTCATATTATTATTATAAAATTTATTATAAGTCATATCAAGACTTTATAAACTTTCTTTTTCATTTATTTCATAAATCTTTTTGAAGACATTGATTCTTCAAAAAAATTTATGAAAATAATGTCAAAATATGACACGTTTCATGATTTCAAAATCCTCAAATTTTAAATATCGATTTGAGCACCAACTCAGCAAATATAAACAAGACATTTCTTGTTATTTTCTTTCTTTTTGTAAAGTTGTGCAACTTTATATTTTATAGAGAACATATTTCTCTAACAATAAATTATTTTTTTATTTATCATAATATACACATTTATTTTTGTGTTATAATCAATAAAAATATTTGCCCCCATATTCGTGTTGGTATCCTTTTTAAATCACACACATTTGTATAATTTAAATCAATGATTTTATAATCAAGAAAATATCACACAATTGTTTTACAAATTTCTTTTGTTATACTGTTAGATAAAATTAGACCGGTTCACAGAACTTAACATAAATAAACCTTTTATGCAGGAACAAGGAACCGAACCGGTCAAACAAAAGAACCGGCTAAAGAGACTAGCCGGTCAAGCTACTAAACCGACCAAGAACACTTGGAACATGACCGCGCAAAGAAAGGATCGGCCAAAGCTTAAAACCGGAAACATCAGACAGCCGATCAGCCACAAGGCAGAAGAATAACCGGAAGATGTCCGGTTAAATCAATCACACCGGAAGTCATCCGGTTAAAGACAAATGACTGACCAAGTACAAGAAGACAATTCGGGTATCTCTTGAGTATGATACCAAAGGAACAGACTGAACACTTCCATATCTATATAAGTTTGAGGAAAATTTGCAGACTGCAGAAGACAGTCCTACAGAATCTTTCCACTTCGAGATAAGTCAGAAAGGAGATCTTCCAAGTACAGACAACTGTCTAACAGACAGTGTCCATATTGAGTAAAAGACAAACCTAGCAGGTTTGTCTTACATACCGGAAGAACAGACCGCCAGGTCTGAGGTTGACCGTCAGGTCTGAAAAGACGACCGTAGGGTCTGAGACACCGAATCACTGAACCTCTGCTCAGCCAATCAGATTCAAGGAAGTGAAATATGACCGTTGGCATATTTCACCTATAAAAGGAGCAGCTGAAGAAGAGAAAAACATAGTGACAAAAAGGGGGACACAGAGAGACAAGAGGGATAACAAGAGATTCTAAGAGCATTTAATTTACAAGCTCCAAACAGTGTATTCTAGAAAAAGCCTAAGTGCTAAAGTTGAAGTGTGTGTGTTTTACAATTTTGGTGCAAATTGTAAGAGTGTTATCAAGCAGGAAATAAGTCTTGATCGGATTGTACTTGTATTCCTTAGTGAATATCCTTCTCGCGGTTTCTAGAGGAAGGGGTGACGTAGGAGTTTTATCTCCGAACATCCATAAAATATGTCTTGTCATTTATTTTCTGCCGGTTCCATTATCTAACCGATCCGTACCGCTCTAACCTACTAAAAGCCGAATAACCAAGTTATCGAAACCGACCCATCATTTTCTGTAACCTTCATCATCCGAAACCGGTTCTGCCTATCATACAAGTGTGCTGCTTCAACCTGAAACAAACCTCTTCCGCGCTTAAACCTAGTTCAAGGGTTTGTGACAGTTTGTGTAGTATTGAAACCCCGGTGTTAATCTCTAACCGGATTAACCACCACATTTTGAGTGAAAACCGCTAACCGGTCCAACCCCGGTCCTCCAGCGGCGTCCTAGATCCTAACAATTGGTATCAGAGCAGTTAGTTTCAATACTCAAGCAAGCATGTTTCAGGATAGGCCTCCAATGCTAGAAGGTGATGACTTTGCCAACTGGAAGGCACGCATGCACTTACACTTAATCACCTTGGATGATGAGATAGAGTCCATTCTGGCCGAAGGACCGATAATCATTGATAAGGACAGAAAGGAATGGACAGCTGAAGATAGGAGAAGAAACAACCTGGATAACCACGCTAGAAACCGGATCTCCAACAGTGTAGACAGAAATACATACTGCAAGATCAGAGACTGCAAGACCGCAAAGGAGACATGGGACACGGTTATTCAGATCTTTGAAGGAAATGAAAGAACAAAAGAAAACAAGATAATGGTGGCTACTCAAAAGTTTGAAAGCATCAAGATGAAACCGGGAGAAACTATGAAAGAGTACAATGACCGGTTCACTGGTGTGTTAGATGAGCTAGCAACACTTGGAAAGAGGTATGACAACAAAGAGGTTATCATGAAAGCTTTAAGATCTCTTCCAAGTGTATGGGACATAAAGACAATGGTGATGAGGGAATCAAACTGTCTAAACAAGATGAAGCTGCATGATGTATTCAAAGATCTTAAGGCATATGAGTTCGAAATGAGGTCTAGGACTGAAGAAGAAGTCTCGGCCTCAACCTCAACCAGAGCACTGATCACATCCACGGAACCGGTTGCTCCCGCACCTATACCGATCAGAACCGCCGAACAGTTCATCGAGGATGCCATGGCTATGCTTGCACAGAAGTTTGGGAGGTTCATGAAAAGAAGTCAACCGACAAACTACAACTATGGTGATAAATCCAATGTAAGGTGTTATAACTGTAACTGTTTGGGACACTTTAAGTGGGAATGCAGGAAACTGAGGAGGGATACCCGGAAACTGGATAACCAAGATAACCGAAACAATTATCAACAAACCGGTGAAGGAAGTGAGGTACCGAAAGCACTGATAGCCGATGATGGAGGAAGCTTATGGGCTCACAGTGACAGTGATGATGAACTCACATGTGTCATGGCAAACGAGGAACAAGTATTTGACTCTCCTTGCGAAGAATTTACTAAAGATGAGTTATATAATGCATTGAATGACATGGTAGAAGAGTATAAGAACCTACTAGTCATGTTACCTAAACAACTTAAACTTAGAACCGACCCTATAGTACCCATTCCAACAGATCTAGAGGTACCTATTATAACCGAACCAGAGATCATAGAACCTGATGAAATCCCTAGCATAGAAACCGAGTTAGAAACCGAACCACCACTTAGTATCGAACAGTCTAGTGAACCATTTAGAGAACTAACCGAAGAAGAAAATGCCCGACTTCAATATAAGTTGGCTGCATATAAGAGATCTAGTGATATAGTAAAGAAAATGTGTAGTCATTACAGACACCCCCGTTGCAAGTTTGGCCTAGGATACACAGAGGATAGCTCCAAAGACCAAAAATCCGTAGAGAAAGTAAGGTTTACATGAAGTAACCTCTCTCTTATAAGATTCCTTAAAAGTTCTTGGACCGCTGAAGAAGAGTTGACCGCATACAATAGGGAAGAAAAGCTAAAATACGACTATGTTGGCCCAACCGACTCTGAGAAATGGCTTGATCCTGTGAAAAGAAAAGCCGAAATTCTCAAATATAGGAAAGCCAATCCTGAACCGCACAGGTCAAACCAAAGATCATCATCATTTAAGACCTTTGTAGAAAAACCGAGATATACAAGACCGAGTGCCAAAAGGACGGTTAAAACCTTAGCAAAGAAGGCTGTCCGGTTTGTCAAGGTTTGGAAACCTAAGGGACTAATCGCATGTGGACCCAAGTGAATGTGGGTACCAAATAGTTGTAAATATGTACATTTTGCAGGACTTAATGAAACGGCTAGGAAATTCTGAATTGTACTTGGATAGCGGTTGCTCCAAGCATATGACTGGGAACAACAACTTGCTAACCGACATCAGAATAGAAACCGGTGCTCTAATCACCTTCGGTGACAATTCAAAAGGTAGAACTGTGGGAAAGGGTAAGATTGTCTATGGTAACTTAACTATTGATAATGTACTTTTAGTTGAAAACCTACGTTTTAACTTGCTAAGCATTAGTCAAATGTGTGATGCTGGATACACAGTAGAATTTCTTAAACATGCATGCTTAGTTAAGAATTCTCAAGGTATTATACTACTAACCGGAAATAGGCTAGGTAATATCTACAAGGTAGACTGGAAAACTAAGGTAGAACACCCTATATGCATGATAGCTAAGACTGACCAAACCTGGTTATGGCATAAGAGACTAAACCATCTAAACATGAAGACATTAAACTACATTCGCGGTAAAAAGCTAGTAGAAGGTATTCCTGACATAGTATTTAACAAGGATAAGGTTTGTTCAGCATGTCAAATGGGTAAACAGACTAAGTCAACCTTTAAGAGTAAAGGAAATATCCAATCTAGCTGATGCTTAGATCTCTTACACATGGATTTATTTGGACCAATTCAGGTCGTTAGCCTAGGAGGCATGCTGTACACCATGGTAGTTATTGATGACTATTCTATATTTACATGGGTAATATTTTTACCATCCAAACGAGAAACCGCATCAAACCTGATCACACTACTTAAACGTTTGCAAAATGAAAAATCAACTCGCATCAATAGCATTAGAAGTGATCGGGGTACCGAATTCACCAATAGTACTTTAACCGCATTTCTTGATGAATCCGGCATTTGACACGAGTTGTCTAGTCCTAGGACTCCTCAACAAAATTGCCTGGCCGAGAGAAGAAACCGGACTCTCAAGGAAGCCGCACGGTCCATGATAGCCGATTTGGGCGTTGCCCAGAAATTTTGGGCTGAGGCTATCAATACTGCATGCTATACACAAAATCGGTATCTGATTAACAAGTTTCATAATAAAACACCGTATGAGGTTTATTTTAACAGGGTTCCCAACCTTAAGTACCTCATGATTTTCGGTTGTAAATGCTATATTCATATAAATGGTAAAACATATCTTTCTGCTTTTGATGCAAAAATCGATACTGGAATCATGCTAGGTTATTCGGCAGTAAGTAAGGCATATAAAGTATACAACAATAGAACTTTAACCATGGAGGAATCACTTCACGTGGTTTTCGATGAATCGGTTGAAAGTAACACTGCATCATGCTTTGATCTACACAACAGATTGGAAAACAACAATATTCATTCTGATAGTGAAGATGAAACTCCGGTCTTCAGGCGGTTTGTCCATGACCAAATGGGTAATATTGAAACCCAGCCTGATCAAGCTGTTCCACAACAGGAAGCTGACACCTCGGTCCAATCCGGGGAAGTCGGTCGGTCTGACAATCCTGATTAGCCTACCGACATGTCTAGCCTTGATCAAATAAATGGTAATCCGGTAGACATCCCTGAACCGAATTTCAAAAGAAACACTAAACATCCTCCTGAGCAAATTATAGGTGACCCTTCAGAACCTGTTCGAACTAGGCGTCAAATTCTGGAGGAATACTTTAATTCCGCTTTTATATCACAGATTGAGCCGAAAAGAATAGATGAAGCATTGTCAGATCCGGACTGGATCTTGGGAATGCAAGAAGAGCTAAACTAGTTCGAGAGTAACAAGGTCTGGTACCTAGTCCCTAGACCGAAAGACCATCCGGTCATAGGAACAAGATGGGTATTTAGAAACAAACTCAATGAGGACGGTTTGGTCACGAGGAACAAAGCCAGATTAGTGGCACAAGGTTACAAACAGGAAGAAAGCATTGATTTTGAAGAATCATTTGCCCCTGTAGCCAGAACTGAGGCCATTAGGATTTTTCTAGCCTTCGCTACTTTCAAAAACTTTAAGGTTTTTCAAATGGATGTTAAAAGTGCATTTTTGAACGGTGACCTACGTGAAGAGGTGTATGTTGAACAACCACCCGGTTTCAAAAGTGCAGAGTTTCCAAACCATGTATACCGGCTAAACAAAGCTTTATACGGTCTAAAGCAAGCACCCAGAGCCTGGTATGACACACTAACCGCATTTTTGATAGCACATGATTTCACGATTGACTCGGTGGATAAAACGTTGTTTAAATTCGAAAAGAAGGAACATATCCTCCTTGTTCAAATCTATGTAGATGATATAATTTTCGGTTCAACCGATCCTAAGTTGTGTGATAAGTTTTCGACCCTGATGACTAACAAGTTTGAAATGAGTATGATGGGAGAATTAAGTTTCTTCATAGGTCTTCAGGTTAAACAACTCAAGGAAGGAACTTTCATCAGTCAACCTAAGTACACCAAGGAGCTTCTAAAGAAATTTGGAATGGACACATGCTCATCAGCGGCTACTCCAATGAGCTCATCGATTAAATTGGACAGGGATGATGAGGGCCAATCGGTAGATCAGATCGCATACCGGGGCATCATCGGTTCTCTCCTATACTTAACAGCGAGTAGACCGGACATTCTATTTGCAGTTGGTGTGTGTGGGAGATTCCAAGAAAATCCAAAACAATCCCACTACACAGCCGCAAAGAGGATATTGAAGTACCTAAAGGGGACACCTGATGTCGGCCTGTGGTATCCAAAGGACTCGTCCTTTAATCTAACGAGTTATTCAGATGCAGAATATGCATGTTGTAAGATTGACAGAAAAAGCACCAGCGGAACATGACAATTCCTAGGTGACCGACTTGTCTCATGGCATAGCAAGAAACAGACATCAGTGGCCTCGTCAACCGCAGAAGCTGAATACCTGGCGGTCGGAAGCTGTTGTTCACAACTACTTTGGATCCAACAACAACTAACGGATTTCGGTGTTATAGCCGAAGAATCACCAATATTTTGTGACAACACAAGTGCCATAGCAATCACCTACAATCCGGTTCTCCACTCCAAAACCAAGCATATCGACATAAGGCATCACTTCATCAGGGAACATGTCATACTGAAGCATATCCGGCTGGAATATGTACCAACTGATCAACAAGTAGCCGATATCTTCACCAAGCCTCTACAGGAAGCTAAGTTGTCTCAATTCAGACTTACTCTCGGTTTAACCGATATTAGTCAAATCCTTCCTAAGGATGCTTAAAGGGAAACCGGTTCGGACAGATAAAACAGGTATTTCCTCCTAACCTGTTGGACTTCAAATTTTTTTGGTACCTATGGAAGAACCGCCCAGACTATCAGATAGAGTAAACCGACCGGCTACTTGGTGCATGCACCAAATAACCGCATCGGGATGAACAACTGATAGCTGACCGGTTCGGAAATAGGCTATTTTAGATTATTTGAATTTCAAACAAAAGTGGAATAACTATCAGTGTTTAAAGATATCTGTTCTGAAAAATTGCCTTTTCAAAGTAAAATGGTCGCACCTAAAAAGACGTGAAGATCTGATGATATCTTTCATGGTCCAGGTCTATGACCAACACCCTAGACTACAAATATACCTATTTCATGCAATACCTTCTATCGTGCAGTTAATAGATATCATCTAATGTAATACCTGGACATTAGGATACTTCCTCAACTACTATTTAAGAGAAGCAAACATTCACCAAAACACTCACAAGACAAAAGATCACTCTCTCACTAAGGCAAAAATGTCTCAGTTTCCTAACATCTTTCAAGTTGATTTCCAATCTGCCTTGAGCACCGAACACTATGAGGTGTACAAAGTGATCAAATCCCTGGAAGATTGTTAGGATCTAGGTCGCAGCTGGTGGACCGGGGGTTGGAACGGTTAGAGGTTCTCACTCGTAGGGTGGTTGTTAATCCGGTTAGAGATTAACACCGGGGTTTCAATACTACACAACCTGTCACAAACCCTTGAACTAGGTTCAAGCGCGGAAGAGGTTTGCTTTCAGGTTGAAGCGGCACGCTTGTATGATAGGCACGGTCGGTTTCGGATGATGAAGATTTGGAGATGGTGGGTCGGTTTCGGTAATCTGGATATTCGGTATGGTTAGTGTAAAGTCGGTTATATAATGAAGCCGGCAGAAAGTAAATAACACAACAGATTTTATGGATGTTCGGAGATAAAACTCCTACGTCACCCCTTCTTCTCGAAACCGCGAGAAGGATATTCACTAAGGAATACAAGTACAAGCCGATCGAGACTTATTTCCTGCTCGATAACACTCTTACAATTTACACCGAAATTGTAAAACACACTTTAACTTTTAACACTTAGGCTTTCTAAAACAACACACTCTTATCACTTGTAGTAAATGCTCTTAGCGCTCGTTATCCCAATGTATGTCCCGCATTTACTCTTCTGCAACTGCCTCCTTTTATAGGTGAAATATGCCAACGGTCATATTTCACTGCCTTGAATCTGATTGGCTGATCAGAAGTGCAGTGATTCAGTGTTTCAGAGGTTCAGACCTGCGGTCGTCTCCTCAGACCTGATGGTCAATCTCAGACCTGGCATTATGTCTCAGACCTGGCGGTCTGTTCATTCGGTGTGTAAGACAAACCTGCCGGGTTTGTCTTTTACTTGATATAGGCACTGTCTGTTTGGACAGTTGTCTGTACTTTGAAGATTTCCTTTCTGGCTTATCCCGAAGTAGAAGGATCCGGTAGTACTGTTTTTTGCAGCCTACAGTCTTTCCTCAGACTTGCATGGATATGGAAGTATTCAGTCTGTTCCTTTGGTATCATTCTCAACAGATACCCAAATTGTCTTTTTGTACTGGTCGGTCATTTGACTTGGCCGAATGTCTTTTGGTATTGATGTAACCGGACTTCTTCCGGTTATTCTTTTCTTGTGGATGATCGGCTGTTTGATGGTTCCGGTTTTGAGCTTTGGCCGATCCTTCCTTTGTGCGGTCACGTTCCGAATACTCTTGATTGGTTTGGTAGCTTGACCGGTTAGGTTTCTTCAGTCAGTTTTCTTGTTCATCCGGTCCGGTTCCTTATTCCTGCATGGGAAGTTTATTTAAGTTAGGTTTATTTGAACCGGTCTGAATTTATCTAACAATTTCTCCCTTTTTGATTATTTTATTTAAAATTATCAAAATCATGTAAGTTTGCAACCGTAGGCCGGTTGTTTTGTTTGGCCGGTTTTTGAGAAAAAACTTAGAGAATTTTCGAAAATTTTTGAGAGAGAAGTTTTGGAAGAGTCTTTATCTTTTATCTAACAATTTCTCCCTTTTTGATTATTTTACTTAAAATTATCAAAACTCAGTAGAAATGCAAAATAAGGCCGGATTCAAAAATAACTTTATATATATTTATAGATGACCGGAAAAGACAAAACATATAAAGACACTAAGACCAATAAGAAAAAGAAGGATAGTCCCTATTCAGAATCTGTGAAGTCATATGCACTCTTCTTTTTCTTCGGTTGCTGTTGCCTGGTCTGTTGGGAGGATCGTTGCCTTTTAGACCGGGACCGCAGCTGTTCTTCGACTTCGTCCTCGACTAGGTCGGCTTGCTGCGAAGTACCCGTAGTGACCGGTTCAGAGATTTCATTGAACATCTCGGCTATCTGAACTTTCTTAGGAGCCTCCCTCTGTCTCTTTTTCGGTGCTGAAGCGGAGGCGGCCGCCTTCTTCTTCTTCTCGTTTTCCTTTGCAAAAGCTTTTAGCCTCCGTTCCTCCCTTTCAAACCGTTCAGCATCCTCTGCAGCTCGAGCGGCTACTTTATCAGCAAACCCTGGGAACATGGCCTCTCCTCTTTGAATTCGCGCGGCTTCCACTTCCGCTTCGGTTAGTTGAGACGATCGCGGCGCCTCTTTATCTTTGCTAACTTCGGCATCCAGCGCATCCTGGACCCGTTTAGCCACTTGAGCATCAGCCTCTATAGCTGCTGCGTCCGCGTTCTCCTTAGCCTTTAGAATTTCGGCCATCTGTTCGGTAAGTGCCTTTACTTCGGCCACGAGACTCTCGTTTGTCTTTTCGAGTTCTGAGACCCGGTTAATTGTCGTGTCAACCCGGTCGAAATCCTTCTTTAAGTCGGAGGTCACACCCTCTAGAGTTGCGGTTCGCTGAGCCCATTTGTCGCGCTCACCGGCCTCTTCCCACAGTCCGATGCCGAGTTCTGTGATTCGTGCTTGATGTTGATCCAGAAGCTGCTTTGTCACGTCGGTGAACTTCAGGGCCGAATCAATTATGTTGTTGCATCTATCCTTGAATGGTTGAAGCTTGGACACGTCGTGTTCTTGTACGCGGTCATCGATCCGCTCCGATATGGATGTTTCAAGCTTTTGAAGTCGGTCCTCAACCCATTCTTTAGCAGCCCATTCTTTAGGAGGGTCCGAAGCGGTGACTTCCGGTGGTGGGGGAGGCGAGTGCTCGGTGGGATCTGGATCGGCTCTTTCACCGGGATTTATCGGTGCAGCATTTTCATTTGGAGGTTCTAATTGTGCCGCATCCTCTAAGGTCGGTACCTCAACCTCTAATATCGGTACCTCAACCTCTAATACCGGTACCTCAACCTCTAATACCGGTACCTCAACCTCTAATATCGGTACCTCAACCTCTAATACCGGTACCTCAACCTCTAATATCGGTACCTCAACCTCCCTTGGAGGTGTTGGACAGTTAACTGGAAACTTATCTATTACAGGAGCAGTATAGACCGGTACCTGCATCCGGCTGCATATTGCTTCCAGCCGCTCTATTTCTTGAAGTATTTCCATTTTGCCCTTTGCAAGCTTTGTTAACACCCGCGGCGCTACGGTGTCCACCGATCCCGCCTCGTTGTACTCTTCCTTAATTTTCCGGATGCGCTTTCTTAGTTTCCGAAGTTGGCTTCTCGGTATCAGGAGACAGGTTCGGCTTTGTACCTCTTGAATTGTATTGGATTTTGTGAGGCGCAACATCAGGTCCTCTACTTCCTCCAATCTGTCGATGCATTCCTTTTGCGTGAAGCCCGGTAGGATTTCTTTATATGTTGTACTGAACCGGTGCTCATGCCACTCCAAATATAGGTTTATAACGTCCTCACCTCGCTTGTCAATGCCCTGAAAGATTTTCTGGGCTAATCTATCGGCCTCTACTTCTTCGGCCTCCTCCCTCTCCGTGTTGTAGCCTTCATCATTGGCTACTTTATCAACCCCGTCTTCACCCTCGGTGGTCTCAGGATTGGTGTTTGGTTCGGCATCGTTTGGACTCCGAGCCGACTGATCGTCGTCATTGACCGTTCTATCATCGGTCCTTTCCGTGTCGGTTTGCTCAGAGACCCACTCCTCATCTTCTGTTTGTTGTGGTGGGTCTACGAAGGTTATCTTTTCTTTCCCTTTTCCTCCGGTCTTTGCTTTTGCCGGGGCATCTTTCTTTGCGGCTCTCTTCTTTCGACCACCTGTGGAACTGGAGGCCGGCTGCGTTCTTGTAAGGAATTGCCTCGATCTAATGAGGCAACGTTTTGCTACCGCAACACCGGGACCGACGTTGAGATTCAAGTGGAGGAAGATCTTACCGAGGGGCACGGCGTATCCCCACGACCGGGTTGAATCCGGTTTCACCATGTCCATGAGGTTGCCGAACACTGATCTTGCCCAGTTGACCTCTTTTCCTTCCATCAGACCGATCAACATCTTGATTTTGTCTTTGGTAAGGTTGCTGAAGTTTCCTCCCCTCGCCAGTATCGCCCTGGCGAAAATGTCACATGCCGGGATATACTCCGGCCTCAGCATTTGTTTACTCCCGGATGTAGTGATCGGCTCAGTGGTTGCCGATAAAATGTGGCAAGCCGCCTCAAAGGTGTCATGGTCTATTTCTGTCGTTGCATCCTGGCCGGTTGTTGGGAAATGCAAGCTCTCGGCCACCAATGCTTCGGTGATCTCGATTTGGGAGCCGCAAACCGTCGCGATGATCCTGTCGTAGGCGATGGTTGCGGTGTTGAAGAATTCTTCGACCGCATCTTTATAAATGACGTGAGGACCGCCTAGGAAATATCCCAGACCGGTTTTAATCAGCCGGTCAATGACTGCTTTCGCCTCGGTCGTCCCATTCAGCCGGATTTCCTCGAAATCCACTTGAGAGTAGAGTTTGAACAATGCCGAATCACGACCCATGTTAAAGAGTTTGAGAAAGTGAGAGAGATAGCCGCTTCAGATGGCCGCTTCAAAAAGAGTTAGACAGCTTAGAGAGAGAAAGTGAATTCGCGTGAGAATGAAAGAAAATGACTGAGGGTCCCTTTTATAGACGCGGTTTGGAAGCCCAACCGTCCCATCATTAATGGGCGGGAATTTTCCCTCCAAAGTGAAAAATCGCCAAACTGTGGGCGGTAAAGCGAAAACTGGGGGCGGCAATTTTGGGCGGGAGATTTCCCTCCAAAATCCTTTTGCCTATGTCATGGATGACGCATTCTTTTCTTTGAGGCCGAATGATTGAGCGGTTTCTAAGTCTAACCAGACATTTTGATTGATCAGAGTGTTAATAGTTTTAAGCAGATTTTATAAGACCGGATAGGAACGCGGTCATAGTTTGAAGATCGGTTACTTAGATAAATATTCAAAGAATTGAGAAGACACTGTCATTTAAACTGAAGTGATAATGGAATTCAAGAAATAGCAGATGAAGAAAACCGATTATAAGATTCGGTACAGAGATAGGCATACAGAAGCAATGGAAAGTATAGCCTATTCAAAAGACATTCTCCATAGTCGTTCTCTTGCCGAATCACTGTTGAGGATGTTTGAAGAGGAGGCCGGTGTACCCGGTCCGAACTCTGGTCGGTATCCAAGGATCAGCTTGCTGATATGCGGTGCATACCCGAGACCTTTCTTGGTCAGCACCATATATTCTTTATGTTTTCCCATATGACCGATGACCAGTTGATGGCCGATTTGCAAAGAATGTTGGTCATGAGATTGTAGGTATTCTTGGAATACCGTTGATTAGGTGATTGACACAGAATGGACCGGGTCACAATTTCGAGTAGTAGCTGACCGTGACTATCAAGTTGGGTTTTTGGCCCAAAGTGTTCCACCGGAGAGGAGGTGGCTGACAGGTATTGTGCGGTTTCAGATCCCGCACGGTCCTGAATAGTCGGAAAGTCAGAGAAACCTTCA